>NC_135500.1:99437389-99719293 GCF_052857255.1 Amblyomma americanum
TCGTCGGATCCCGATGTTGTAGCCTGGCAGTTAGTAGCCATGTTAGATCCCGATGTTGTAGCCAGGCAAGTAATAACTAGCAGCGAAAGGCCAAGAGAAATGCGGAGACGCCGGAGCAGAGAGAACAGCGCATTGCCAAACGCAGACGCCAGGACGTGGAGCGGAAACAGCGGCGTGCCCTGGCCCTACTGGATGACCGGAGCGAGGCGATAATGCATACGACCGAAGAACAGGAAGTGAAGAGGAGAGTGTAAAGGCTCGTCGTATACACCTTTCTATCGTGGAGAGCGCCATCTTTCAAAGCAAGCCTCAAACCAAGGATCAAAAATCCAGCAGAAGCACACTGGTACCGAGAGTAACGCATATCCCAGTGTTGCCCGTTTGCTTTGGACTGCTCCGACTGGTGAAACTTGCTGCGGGCGTGCATGTGCGTGATTGTTTTCGATGTCGGAGGTTGTGGGCGACAGCCGCAGGTTGTGGGCGAAAACCAAGAGGAGACGCAGCAAGCTATGCAAACACCAACGTAGTGCACGGACGCAGGCAGTCCAAGATGGCGCCGCCGCTAGGTGTCGCCCCTTTTCGTGGAGGGATTTAAAAATGCCGCCAACCGCAGGTGCTTCCATGGAAAGGTGTATAACTTACAACGCGATTAGACCAGGGGGGAACTGCAGCTCTCGCTACGTATATCCTGGCATAGCTGAGCTAAGCTACTGCCAATTTTTTCAAAAAGGTGCCATAGCGCAGCAATAAAAATGCGTTATAGATCACTGCGGTGACCCACGTTGGGAGAATGCGAAAGCACTAAAGCCTCTTCCACACTCGTCGCCTCTCTTCGCTTCAGTGACGTCCAAGCGCGTTTGTGTCATTCGTTCCTGTCTCTTAGCATTTTTTTTCATTACTTATCATTTTCTTTTTACTTTTACATCATTTAGCACTTTTTTAACCTGGCAAATATTTTCGAACCTTTTTTTCGTTTTATGCTGTTTCGTCGTCCGAGGCTGTTTTGACGTCCTCCAACTACATCGACGTCCGTGGTTTTTTTGCGCTTTTATTTACTCCACAACAGCGAAATCTTTTTGTTTAATTATCGCTCATTAATTACATTTTAATCTATTCCATACCTTAATCCGGCTTGGTTGCGTATTTTCCTACAAATTCGATGCCCACGACAGTTTTGACGTTCACCCACTATATAGACGACCGGGCCTATTTCTACCTCTAATCGACTTTTTCGCCTCTAATTAATAAATTACTCCACATCAACCAAATTTGACGCGCATCGATATTTTAACATCATCTGTCACGTAGAAATCATTCTTTTATTCCTAATTCTTCCTCGAACGACGCAAGGGCTGCCGACACGTTTTGCGACCACTTTCTGCGGACACGAAACCGCGAACATAGCCAAGTAATGCTTTCGAATTTATAATTGGCTACCGAGAAAAGAAACGAGCAGTACTTGCCTCTGTCGGTGAAAACCTCAAGCGCGCCCTGGGGACTGGCAAGAAGGCAGTGAAAGAAGGAAAAGCGAAAAGGAACCGTAACGCAAGGCTCCAAATTAATTTTTTTGACCCCCTGGAATTCTTCAATCTACGCGGATTCCACAGCACACGGAAATCTTTTGTATTTTCTCCTGCATCGAGAAGTCGCTGTTGCGGCCTGGAATTTTATCCCGCGTCCTGAGGCACACCAGCCGAATGCCACGCGCGGGGGTGGCCCAGCAATTGGGGTGCTCGGCTACTGAGCGGAATACCCGGGTTAGAACCCGACCGCGGCGGCCGCGTTTCGATGGAGGCGAAACGCAAAAGGCACCCGTGTGCTGTGCGATGTCAGTGCACGTTAAAGTTCCACAGGTGGTCGAGATTATTCCGGAGCCCTTCACTACGGCACCTCTTCCTTTCTTCTTTCACTCCCTTCTTTGCCCTTTCCCTTACGGCGCGGTTCAGGTGTCCAACGATATATGAGACAGATAATTCGTCATTTCCTTTCCCCAAAAAAAGAACCAAAAAGAAACCCTTTACGGCGCGCTTGAGGTGTCCACCGAGATGCTAGACAGTTATTGCGTCATTTCTTTCCTCAAAAACCACTAACGCCCTCATTCTTTGCCACTATGGTGCACGCTCGGCTCGCCTATAGCAGCCCAACAAATGGCATAAGCGGAAATCCTCACCGCCGATAGTGAGACGGCTAAAGCCTGTTTCACATGGTGCGACGGGAACGAAAAATTACGGCCTGGTCGCACTGTCGTTGCGACGGTAATCGCAGCCGCCGTTTCACATGACAACGATGAATTCAGTCGGTGCCGTCGGCACCAGCGCCCTAGCGTCGGTGCTGCCTTTCAGTGGCCGAAAATTCTTCGGCTGCAATAAATGTCAAACATCGTGGCAGGCGTTGATTTCGTAATCATGAGTAATAATATTGATCCGTGATGTATTATTAAGTTCAATAAGACGTTTTCGAGATTTTCCTGTCATGTCGCTGAACTCCTATTGGCTGACTACTGTGGCCATCGCTGCGACCGCACCGACGCTGCGACAATGCGACCAACTTGTTGAAAGTCTGTCGCAGTGGCCCTGCGACGAGAACGACGCGCATTTCTGTCGCACAGCGGCAGAAATCGCACTGCGCTGCGGCAACAATCGCATCATGTGAAACGGCCTTAAGAAATGCCTGAAGACGTCCCGCTGATGGAGAGAAGGAGCCCGGTGACGTCAGCTGTCCGATTGGCCGTTGTCGGAAAAGTGGAAGTGGGCAATTTAGAGAACTTGGAGATAATATAGGGACGGAAGTAGAGTGCAGGTACAGACAAGTGTGCGTATACAGATAGACTTCACCCATTGAGCCAGCTGCAGCTGTGGCCACGGGCAGCAGTATCAGACCAAGAGCCAACCGAGATCAGTGAACGAGGTTGACGCCCTGAGCAGATGGACCCAGTCGAAGTCTCATACCCAACAATTCTGGACAGAAGCATTTTTGAGCAATATGCAATCAATACAATCCGTATAACGATAAATATATCCTCAGACCATCTGACGGCAGATGGTAGTATTGCAGTTTTCTATGTTATTAACGTTTCTGCTCTCGTCAAAATCGTTCCCCATTCGTTTTCTATGGCCAACTTAACTGCTCGGTGCGATCGATGGAAACACATTAAAGTAAAGACTTCTTTACACGTCAAAAGAATGAACCATTGTCTTCAATATTTCCATAACGGCTATCTTACAATTTTTCAATACTAAGAATTTTTGTCCGAGAATGTTGGACATATATGGCTAGCCCAGCTGCAGTGAACGGGTCTCCAGGTTTCCCCTTCAGGCCGAGCTAGTAATAAATTGTGGTTTGCCAGATTACTGCTTTGCTGGCTGATTTCTCCTCATTTGAGCACGAGCTCTAAATTGCAACTTAATCATTTGCGTTTCGTAGAACCTCCGACAGGCGGGTACGTACAAAATAGGGTAAATAGCGCGTAATCTTTTTCGTAGGTTCCATGCCATGACCGGGCAGTCGCTGGCACTTATCTTCTGCGTCTCGACGGTGGCGGCTTCAGTGGCCAGCAGCAACCAGTTCTACAACGTGTATTACGGAATCCGACTACTGGAGACCGACCGGGTGTATGGATGCCTTCAGTGCTTCGCGCTGCCATGCGCCCCCAGGGAGATACGGGCGCGGCCTCTGGAAGGGCTGATGGAGTGTTGCCGTGCCTGCACCGTAGTGGGTGGGTAGCGCGGCTGGTTTTAACGTCTCGAGTGTAGTCTGCCTGGTTCGTTGGTTTGCTGAAGTCCAAGGACGAGCGGATTTGTTTAGCGATTATCTTCGTAAACACTTGTAAATAATGGATAGTAATGACTGGTTTGAAATTTTTCAAGCCTTTCCCTCATTATTGTCATGGCAGCGCTCTTCCTAGAATCCGTTACGCTCGAGGTCATGAAGCACTGCCTACACAGGGTGGCAAGATTTTCCATCGCAATGTCCCCACCGTCCTTGAATAAATCTGTATAGTTACCTGATTTTCCCCAGCCACTTTCCTCCTTTGCATTGTTTGTAACACTTTCTTACAGGATGTCAAATTTCACTTCACTGGCTTCGTTATTAGCATCCTAATTATTTTGGCTACCGCAGACAAATGTCTAGACATTGTTGTAGTATTTTCCAGCTGTTTCAACTATTTTACCACATTGGCAACGGCACTGCCCTTATTCGTTGTATGGGCGTGCATCTTATTTTTGGCAGTGACTAACTTCCTATTGACCGCTTTTAGCTTGCATTTCTTTTATATATATATATATGTATATATATATATATATATATATATATATATATATATATATATATATATATATATATATATATATATATATATATATATATATGTGTGTGTGTGGAAGTGGTAAAGGAATACATATACTTAAGGCAGGTATAGTGACCGCATATGTGGACCTCAAAAGAGAAATAAAAAGAATAACAATGGGATGGAGCTGATTTGGCAGGTACTCTAAGATTATGAATGGCAGTTTCCCATTATCCCTTAAGACAAAAGTATATATATGCTGTATCAGGCAGAAATATAGAGGTTACCGAAACGGGTTCCACCTAAACTGAAGACAACGCAGCGAGCATAGAAAAAAAAGGTAACTATAACGTTAAAAGACAGGAGGAGAACAGAATGGGTCAGGGAACCTCCGCGAGTTAATCGCACCGCATTTAAAATCAAGAAGAAATGGGCATAGTAGGGCGTGATGATTGTGTCAACTCAGGTCGATTCTGGAGCGACTACAGAGTAGACCTTACCTGTGGCCGGTTGTGGCTGTATTTCTTACCTTCTGCGACTGTCAAGTTAGGCAACAATCTCGTCAGTCCATCACGGCCACTTGTCATCATCACCAGCCTTGGTCATGTCTACTGGATGACAAATGCCTCTCAGTTTACGAGCAGCCCTTTCCTGCTCCAGCTACCCCTTCCCGCTCCCTCTCAATCGCAAAAGTATTCTCTATGCCTCATCTCGTCACCAGAGTACCTACCACTCCCGACTACGACTGCCTTGGAATTCGCTATCTACCTGGTAGGGACACTGACGTCAACCTTAAATTGTCCTGTATCGATGCACTACCACTTCTAAGAAAAAGAAGCTACTTTCGCTCAAAAGTGAGTTTTAATTAGCTACAAAAGGTCAAACAATAGAATGCAGGTGTCGCCAGTTCCAGCTGTTCCGCAAGACTACTGTAGTGCATCATGGCAGTCTTTTTTTACTTGTGGATCCTTGAGGGTAGGCAGAGCCGACATTCACTGTCAAACGGTGATAACGAAGTCTTTCATGGTCTTTGCACCACGAGTTTCAATACAGTGTAGAGAAAATTTTTTAAGCAATCTTCTCTGAATGCTTGTTTTCGTGTCGCACAAACGCTGACATAGCTAGAAAGCGCCCCAGAACCTAATTCTTAAAAGGAACAAAGCTAGATGGAGTTGTCCCCATGTCTCTTTCACAGATCGTTCCTAATTTAGCGTCTTCATCACATGTTCTAAAACTCACTCGCAGAAACAAAATCTGTCCGTCCGTCCGTCCGTCCATCTGTATGTCTGTCTGTCATCACATCATCACATGTTCCGCGATAGGATACCTGTTTTCGTATCCCTTTTTCACCCCATTCGACGCGGAAAAGAACAAGGGTTGCTAAAATGTTTTTCTCTTCCTTAATTCCAGCTAGGTTATCACAAAACTCAAGTTTTGTTCTGCAGTCTACTAGGCCCTCTTTCCTTCTCTAAAAATTGACCCTATAATTTTCCTTTCCGTACCACTGTACTGTCTTCAGCTGAATTCCCAGCCTTTTCTTTCCTGCCCCATGGGTGAGTACTACCAGTATAGCATTATTATGTGCTCGTGTCTAGCGTCTTTGGGCAAAAATTTTGAACGTAGAAAACGCGAGATCTGAGGATATACTGATTGGTATACGTGGTTGGTTTAAGAGGTTTGTCGTCCCAAAGCGACTCAGGCTGTGAGGGAATCTGTAGTTAATGGCTCCGGATAATTTCGACCACCTGGGGTTCTTTAACGTGCACTGAGATCGCACATTACACGGGCCTCTAGTATTTCGCCTCCATCGAAATGCGACCGCCAAGACCGGTATCGAACTCGCGTTTCTCGGGTCAGCAGCCGAGCACAATAACCACTCAACCACCGCGGCGGGTTCATTGTTGTAGTGAAATCTTGCAATATGTGAAAAAACTGCCTTCATAAACTGTCCTATTTGGCAGAAATATAGTGCGAGGAAAAAAATCGATAAACTGTATAGCAAAAGAATGCAAGCTCGTTCCAGTTCAAAATGCGTTTGTTCCAAATTGTTTGCTATATCTTTGAACGAACATCGGTTAGCTGTTGCCCATGTCCCATTAGTCCCTCCAAGGTGCTATCCAACTGATTCCTATTTTTTCGTATATATATTTAAATTTAATTGCTGTATTAGTTTTAGCCACCAACTAAAAATATTTCTAAAAGGCGCAAAAAGCCTCTACCACCACGGTGGCTCCGTGCTTAAGTTGCTCAGTTACTGCGCCAGAGTACCCGGGTTCGAACCTGACCGCGGCGGCCGCGTTTCGATGGAGGCGAAACGCAAAATGACACCCGTGTGCTGTGCGATCACTTAAAGATCCCCAAATGGTCGAAATCATTCCGGAGCCGTCCACAATGGCAGCTCCTACTGCCTTTCTTCTTTCGCTCCCTCCTTTATCCCTTCCCTTAAGGCGCGGTTCGGGTGTCCACCGAGATAAGTGAGAGAGTTACTGCGCCATTTCCTTTCCTCAAAAACTAATTTGTAAAAAAAAGCCAAAAGGCCTCATCTCATCGCTTCATAATGTGTTTCCCATTGGTCGGGCGCCTTTGGGCTACTACCACCAATATACCGTACTCGTACGCCATGGTAAGGATCCTACCCTCCGCCGATCGGATCCTACCCTCCACGTACTTAATGTATACTGCTCCCCGAAACTGAAGCGAGTGACCTTCGCGGACCTCTTTAGCCGTGCAGTTAGAGGCGGGTCGCCAACCCGTGCTGATTGTGGGCGACTTCAACGCCCCTAGCCAGCTATGGGGCTATCGTAAGGAGGAATTCCGCGGACGGATGCTGGCGGAGTTGGCGTCCACACTGGGGCTCACCATCCACACCGATCCGGCATTTCCTACCCGCGCAGGCAACTCGGTGAGCCGAGACACATGCCCGGACCTCATCTTCACTCGCAACATAAGGCACGCAGACTAAATCAACACCGAAGATACTCTCGGCAGCGACCACTGCATCGTCAACACCTCTGTTTATACACGCCCCCTAAAGCGCCCCACCACACAAGCACGCATTCCAATTGGACCACCTTTCGCCAAAATTTCCCATCCGACGCCAACACGAGTATAACAGAGCAGGGCTACACGAACTGGTCCCGGTCAGTCATATCGCACCTTCGCTCTCATGAGAAGCAGCTACAGCTCACAGAGGTGGGCCTGCACGTGGACAACCACCTCCTCCACCTCTGAGAAGCGCGCCGCGGCCTTACGCGCCGCTGGAAGCGCCAGAAACACACCAAGAAGCTCAAAGCGAGCATTGCGGACCTCACCCCGAAGGCAGCAGAATATGCGGCCCAACTCGCTGACTCAAACTGGGTGGACCGCTGCAACACGGCGGCGAGGCAAATGTCGAGCCGCAACACGTGGCGGCTCTTCCGAGCCCTCATCAACCCAACACAGACCCGCACAGAAACGCAGAAGCAACCACACAAAGCCATGCACTCATTCCAGGGAAATACAACGCAGTTGGCACAGGCGCTCCGGGTTCGCTACCTGTGCACAACTCAGGGCGCCCGCAAATTGGTCTACTCCTACGCAGGCAGGGAAAACTCGGTGTTGGACAAGCCTTTCCAGCTTCATGATCTGCGGGCCAGTCTGGCCAAAATGAAGAGGGGCACCGCGCCGGGCCGGGACAATAGCACCGTCAAACTTTTGTTGAACCTTCCTGATTCAGCTAGCCAGTGTCTTCTCGAATACATCAATGTGATCTGGACGGGGGAAACCCCCTCCCCATTGACTGGAAGATGACCCTTGTCACTTTCATCCCGAATGCCGGGAAACCGATCGACACGGACAACCTCCGCCCAATCTCTCTCACCTCGTGTGTGGGCAAATTTATGGAGACGACGGTGCGGGATCTGCTCTCCGAATACCTCGAACAACACAACACCTTTGTGGACAACATATTCGGATTTTGCCCGTACATATCCGCACAGGATGTCCTGCTCCAACTCGACCGTAAAATCTTGAACCCCTCCACACACCCCCAAAGCTAAAAAATTGTCCTCGCACTCGACCTGAAAGAAGCGTTCGACAACGTAACCCAGGAGGTCATACTCTCACACTTGAGTCAAAGTCACTGCGGCACCAATACCTTCCTTTACGTGAAACAGTTTCTCACGGACAGAGTGTCCTTCATCCGAATACAGGACCAGGAGCATGGACCTTTCCTGCTCGGTACGAGGTGGACTCCACAAGGCGAGATGCTGTCCCCTCTACTATTCAACATAGCCATGATGCGCCTACCTGCCCTGCTGGGTGCGGTCGAAGGGGTCCAGCACGCGCTGTACGCCGACGACATCACCCTCTGGACTATGGAAGGACGCCTAGGGGACATGGAGACTAGCCTGCAAACGGCCGCCAGCATAGTGGACCGCTGTGCCCGAGACTGTGGTCTGCAATGCTCCCCGCAGAAATCGGAATTCGTGCATCTGCGCCCGTCGCGCACATGCTCGACACAAATCCATCTCTCCTTGCAAAGCGGTCCCATTCACGAATCCAAGGAAATCAGTGTCCTCGGACTCCTCATACACAACCAGCGATGCTGCGACACAACACTGTGCAACACAAGCAGAAGAGGTCGCGATTGCTCTCGCGGCCTCCCATTCCAATTCAAAATACATAATCACCGACTCGCGAGGGGCCTGTCGGAACGTCGAACAAGGCTGCACTCGCTTCCTAGCCTATCGAATACACCAAAATTGCATACGGGATACGGACCCCGCACACCGTCACCTCATATGGGCCCCTGCTCATCAGGGATTGGCAGGAAACGAGGCAGCAGACGCAGCCGCCCGCGCGCTCTCTCACCGGGCTGTTTTCTCCTTCCCACCTGATCAGGAACCCGATGTTAATCCGGTCTATACGTTCAAAAATATCGCAACCTACTATCAAGATAGCCATCGCCTTTACCCTAGCCCATGTAAAGGCCTCAAGAAGGCGGATGAGCGGCTCCTTCTCCGCCTCTTCACCAATACATTGCTGTGCCCGGCAGCCCTAAAACATTTAGACCCCTCCTTTAGCGGCAACTGCCTGCACTGTAGCGCGGTGTCTTCGGACACCTATCACATGGTGTGGGCCTGCCCCTCCAACCCGGCCATTCCCCAATCCCAAACCTAACCCGGGAGGACTGGGAGGCGACCCTGCTCGGCTGCCACGACTTACAGGCCCAACAAGCCTTAGTCGGGCGCGCCCGGGCGGCGGCTACCGCCACTGGGGTCCCAAACTAAGGACCTTCACCTAGTGTTTGTAAGGATCCGTCCCTTACGGGCTGATCCAAACACCTCCTGTCCGTTCTGAATAAATGTTTTCAGCACCACCACCACCACAACACTCGCCAAACTCTGGTAGGTGGGGGCTCAGGTGGGGCGCATGGTCCGCCGGGTTTCGAACAAGCACGGTGTCACATATATTAGGGAGCCGAAATTAAATTTTAAAGGAAAGTTGTCAGTGCACGTTAAAGATCCCCAGGCGGTCGAAATTATTCCGGAGCCCTCCACTACGGCACCTCATTCCTCCTTTCTTCTTTCACTCCCTCCTTTACCCTTCCAGTTGAGTTTCCCCTTCCTGTTTCGATGAGAGGAAACTACTTGATGATGAAATCGGGGTTTCTTGATGACCCGGTGGTTCTACTCGCAAACATTCACATTACTCAAGGAAAAGAGAAGGTTAACTATTTATTTACAACATAGGTAAAAAACGAGAAGAAACAAAGCAAGGAGAAAACTATTTACATGACTAAATCGTGGATCAGACGAATTCAGCCCCCGCTCAACCCAGAGCGCTTGGTTTTAAACCCTCTGTCTCCGCCCTTAGCGGGGACAGCAACCAATAA
The DNA here is from genome assembly GCF_052857255.1 of Amblyomma americanum. Classification (NCBI taxonomy): domain Eukaryota; kingdom Metazoa; phylum Arthropoda; class Arachnida; order Ixodida; family Ixodidae; genus Amblyomma; species Amblyomma americanum. The sequence goes on from NC_135500.1 coordinate 99,447,553, forward strand.
GATAACCAACGACCCATCTCGCCAATCAGTGGTTAGGGAAAGGAAAACAAGGTCCGCCCACTGATCAGAGATTGGGGAAAAAGTACTGATTAAACATTTGGGAAAGGAGAGGTTGCAATCAAATAGACAAACAACACAAATGCGACTTCCGTTCCCCACGCCACCCACGGCACCACAGACGCTAGAAACATGTGCCGACGAGGCGATGACTCAGGTTGTTGACAGCAACAAAGAGAACACAGTCGTTAAGGGAAGTAGACAGTCGTTACAGGAATAGTGGGTTTCCGGTCACTCGGCTAATACTCAGCCGTATCTCGTGCGCCCCCGAAACCTCGTCCACCCCTTAACAACCACATGTCGTCAGCTGTACTTGGTTCGCGTTTTTCCCGGCGGGTCATCCCCGTGACGGCGCGGCGTAAACGAGGACGTCCGCTGCACAAAGGGGAGGCAGGGACCGGACGGGCCCCTTTGTTGGGGACTTCCGACCCTGCTGGAGCGGCCTTCCTTGCGAACACAAGACCAACGAGTTCGCGGAATGGTCAGCGAACTCCACACTTCCCTTACGGCGCGGTTCAGGTGTCCAACGATATATGAGACAGATACTGCGCCATTTCCTTTCCCCCAAAAAACCAATTAAAGGAAAGTTGTGAAGACGACGTGAATGAACCGAAGAATAAAGAAGATGAAGCATTCGGTGCGGTGAGGTGGAGAGAGATGATTGGTGGAGAAGAGAAGATGACGACAAGGCTTACGTAGACTAACGCCAAGGCTATAAAAGGGCGAGTGAGCGCGAGGCACGGGGGGAACAGCAGAGAAGCGGAGGCTCCGGCGGGTCAGGGGAACACCGGCTGGAAGAGAGCGACGCCGGCTACTGCTCCGGTGAGATCGCGTTCTACGGCTTCGCATCGTGGACTGCCTGCCGTGCCTGAGCCCGTTCCGGGGGGTCAACGGAGGACGCTGCCACCTGCTACGGCCAGGGGTGTCTCCAGCGCTGTTGCCACCCGTCCGGGTGGTTCCCCCAACGCCAACAACACCGGCGTCACCTCCACGGGCGCTTGGACCGGGAGCTCGTACGACGCAGCCAGCTACGCCGTCAGCGCCGCCAGCTCAAGCACGTCGAACGCCGCCTCGACGCCGGCTACTGGATCCATACAACGCCGCATCCGCACCGAACCAACCGTGAGCACGAACGCCGACCGCGAATAGTAGAACGCTAGTAGTAGACGCTGATAATAGTGTGCCCGGGTTGTGCGTATTTATAGTCTTTGTGTTTTGTGTTAGTTTTGTTAGTTTTGTGTTCTAGTGTGTGTGTCACGTAGGGTGTATTAAATGTGCGTTTGTGTGGGTACACCCGTCGCCTAGTCCATTCTTTTGGTCCGAGTGTTCTCTGGGGAGATCCGTGACAAAGATAAAGTGGCGAACCTGCCAGGAGACATTTCATTTTTCTTTTTTGCTTTGTCTTAGATTTTTTCGATCTCTCGACGGCAGAAAGTATGGATTTGGCAAGAACGTTAGAACTGGCGCTCAAGCTTGGGTTAAGGAAGGAAGAGGCGATGCGTCTCTGCGATCAGCAGAAAGAGGAGGCAGATAGGCAGAGAGATTAAAGGGCTCAAGCACGTGCAGACGCTCGCGCAGACGCTCGCGAGGCAGAAGAGCGAGAGGCTAGAAGAGCTCGCGAGGCAGAAGAACAGGAGAAAAGAAGGATAGAACGGGAGAAGGAGCTTCTTTTGTGGAAGAAGGCGCATGTCGCGCGAGGATATGAGGAGATCGCGGACAGTGATAAGTGTTCCTTAGCGGGTAAAGAATCTCCTAGATCGGCCAGTTTGTCCAAGGAAACTGATGGCTCCTTTCGATGACAAAAGAGATGATCTGGACGCATATCTGCAACGATTCGAGCGGATAGCTTTGGGGCAAGGCTGGCAGTGCAGTCAATGGCCCACGGCATTGAGCATGTGTTTGGAAGGATGCCTGTTGCTGACTCCATGGGCTACGAGAAAGTCAAAAAGGCGCTATTTATTTATCCTCCAAAGATTCAGGCTTACGGCAGAGGGTTTTCGTGAGAGATTTCGCACCGCGAAACCTGAGGATTCAGAAACCGCTAAGCAGTTTTCATGCAGGCTGACCAACTATTTTGATAGGTGGCTTGATATGTCAAACACAGAAAAGAGTTTTGAAGGGGTGCGTGACAAGCTGGTCACAGAGCAATTTTTAGCGTGTTGCAGCTCAAAGCTAGCGCTATTCTTGAAAGTTTTATTCATTGGCATAGTTCGCCGACACTGCAGACCAATTCCTCGAGTCTCAACGGCTAAGAAATTTGAGTAAGGCAAAGGAGGAAACCGAGAAGACCCTAGAGACAGATACGGCAAAACCAGGAGCATATGGCGCTGCATCTAAGGCGCCAATAATATTTTTTCACTGCGGCAAGGTGGGACACCATGCAGTTGACTGTCGAACTAGTAGCGCTGCCCAAAAAACACAGGCTGTGCGTCAAGGGGGTAAGAGGAGGGGTCATACTCTGGATGAGTGCCGATACAGAACGCAGGGCCGAGCTGCATGCGTTGACTCTAGGGTAGAACTTGTCACGCCACCCGAAGTTCCACAGCTTTTAGGAGCTAGAGCAAACGCCGCTGGAAAAGGCCAGTGGTGGTTGGGCAAATAGGGGACCGTCCTATATTGGTGCTTAGAGACAGCGGAGCCAACACAGTCTTGCTTCGGAGAAGCCCGGTGAAGGACGAGGATCTTACAGGGGAAGCATCGGCCGTCACCCTTGTAGACAGCACAGTAAGGTACCTTCCTGAAGCAAGGATTCTAGTGTCCACGCCATATTATACGGGGCAGGTAGTGGCAAAATGCGTAGACCAACCCATCTACGATCTCATCTTGGGAAACATAACGGGTGCAAGAGGTGTCGAAGACCCCGATCCCGAGTGGAGGATGCTCGACGTTGAAGAACATCCAAAGGAGGAAAGGCCCGCGACAGCTCAGACGGGTGCAGTCAGTTTCTCGTCGGCAGTGGAGACAAGAGCTCAAGCGACAGCCCGAGCAACGCAGCGTCCGCTCCCTACTCCTGTTACGATGTGCCTGAGCGTAAAACCGGGCGAAATTGCAATTAGGCAAAAAGAAGACCCGAGCTTGAAGGCCTGCTTCGAAAGAGTCGGGGAAAAAGTGAAAAGAAAGAAGAGTCGTACGTCCTTCGAATATCAATTGGTAAACGGTCTTCTGCACAGGGAATGCATATTTAGTTCAGGAAGGCGAGTCCAACAGCTGGTGTTACCGAGAGATATGCGAGAGACCGTGCTACGCTTAGGACTTGACACCAGGGTGTTCAAAAAACGGTGTCTAGGGTCACCGAGGAGGTCTTTTGGCCGGATGATCAGAGTGACGTTAAGCGCTTTGTTCGCTCATGTGACGTGTGCCAGCGCACAGCTCGGAAGGGAAGAATTGGTCCCGTACCTCTGGGCAAGATGCCAGCCATCGACCTACCGTTTCAGCGAGTGGCTATTGACATTGTGGGGCCATACTCTTCAGTATCTGCCAAAGGCAATAGATATGTGCTTACTCTGGTTGACCTCTTCACTCGTTATCCTGACGCTATTCTACTGAGAAGTATTGACAGTATCAAAGTGGCGGAGGGTCTCGTGGAAATGTTTTCGCGTTATGGGTTCCCGAGGGAAGTTTTTGAGTGACCGGGGCTGGAACTTCACATCGGAACTAATGAAGGAGGTTAACCGATTTTTGTCAGTAAGGTAATTACTGACAACGCCTTAGCATCCCATGTGTAATGGGCTTGTACAGCGGTTCAACGGCACCCTCAAAAACATGATCATCAAGAAAATGTGCCAGGAGAGACCTACTGATTGGGATAGATATATCCCAGCTCTTTTGTTCATTTACCGCGAAGTACCGCAAACGAGTCTTGGTTTCTCGCCCTTCGAGATGTTGTATGGGAGAACCGTTAGAAGTCCACTTACAATACTCAAGGAGATGTGGACTAATAAAAAGATTGCATCAGATCTCAAGACAACATACACGCACGTTCTTGAGTTGCGGGACAGGTTGAAGGAAACATGCAGGCTTGCACACCAAGGCCTGGAAAAGGCGCGTCAACGCCATAAGGGATAGTATGAAAAGAGCCATCCACCGGAATCTGAATCCGGGCGACAGGGTTCTCGTCCTGCTACCCACGGATCAATAGTTACTGATGTAATGGAAGGGCACGTACCTTGTGGCACGGAAGAAAAAGGGCATGTATTATGAGTTATTGATAGATGACACTAAGAACGTTTTCTATGTAAATATGTTGAAGGAATACGAAGAAAGGGGTCCCGCGTGGTACACCTTCAAGGTAGCATGTGCAGTAGTGGTCGAGGAGACAGGTGATATTTCCGAGGTGCCCACGTACAGTGGGAAGAAAAATGCAGGAGGGAATGAGGTACTAATGAAGCCCCAATGTAAATAAAGACATACGATCACAGCTCTGCTCCAAATCAAGGGGGAGACGTTTTCGAATGGGCCAGGCAAAAAGGAGGTCATATGTTACAAATTAGATTTCTATACAGATAGAGCTAACTTAACAGCTCTAGGTATCTCTGGGATGTATCGTGTTGTTGTTGTTGCTGTTGTTGGTGTTATGTGATTACACAAGGGAGTGTATTGTGGACATCAACATGTTTATTAAGGACTCTGTATGGACAACGGCAGTGGTGTGTTAGTGTTCTGAAAACGCAATTCGGTATGCTGTGTTAGTGGTGCGCGTTTGGTGTGTGCTTGACATCTGCGGTCTGGTGTGTGCTCGGTCCAGTATCGTCACAGAAGATAGTCGGTTGGCTGTGTGGCTTGAAGATGAGGATGACGTGAGCAGTTTTTCATGGAAAAACTCTTGAGAGAGGGGGCCCTTGTCACATATATTAAGGAGCGTAAATGAAATTTTAAAGGAAAGGTAGAAGAAGACGATGTGAGGTGAGGTGGAGAGATTATTGGTGGAGAAGAGAAGACGACGACAAGGCTTACGTAGACTAACGCCGAGGTTATAAAAGGGCGAGTGTGAGCGAGGCACGGGGGGAACAGCAGAGAAGCGGAGGCTCCGGCGGGTCAGGGACGCATAGGATGGAAGAGAGCGACACCGGCTACTGCTCCAGTGAGCTCGCGTTCACGGCTTCGCATCGTGGACTTCCTGCCGTGCCTGAGCCCGTTCCGGGGGGTCAACGGAGGACGCTGCCACCTGCTATGGCCAGGGGTGTCTCCAGCGCTGTTGCCACCCATCCGGTTGGTGCCCCCAACGCCAACAACACCGGCGTCACCTCCACGGGAGCTTGGACCGGGAGCTTGTACGACGCAGCCAGCGACGCCGCCAGCGACGCCAGCCCAAGCACGTCGAACGCCGCCTCGACGCCGGCTACTGGATCCATACAACGCCGCATCCGCAACGAACCAACCGTGAGCACGAACGCCGACCACGAATAGTAGAACGCTAGTAGTAGACGCAGGTAGCAGTGTGCCCGGGTCGTGCGTATTTATAGCCTGTGTTTTGTGTTAGTTTTGTGTTCTAGTGTGTGTGTCACATAGGGTGCATTAAATGTGCGTTTGTGTGGGTACACCCGTCGCCTAGTCCATTCTTTCGGCCCGAGTGTTGTCCGGGGAGGTCCGTGACACACGGTGGGTTACGATGCAAAGACGCCTTGCGGCTGGCGAACGCATTCGTGACCAGTCGAATCCTGTATTCGATTCCCTACCTCCACCTGCGGAAACAGGAAGAGGTTGCCCTCGAGGTCATCCTCCGCAAAATCATGAAACGAGCGCTGGACCTCCCGGTCTCTACCTCTACCAGCCACCTCATGGCGCTGGGGATGGTGAACACTTTCAGGGAGCTTCGGGAGGCCCACCTCAACAACCAATAACCTCGTCTGACAAAGACAGGGTCGGGTCGCCGCCTTCTAGCCCGTCTTCACATCCAGCACACCCAATTAACAGAGGAGAGCTGCCGACTTCCCGTGCACTGGAGACGCGCCCTCCACGTGCGACCTCTCCCCACCAACATGTCCAAAGAGGACCATAATGGCAGGCGCCTGGCGCGGGCGGAAGCCTTGCACCGCCGTTTTGGGAGAAAACCAGGAGTATTCTACGCGGGCACCTCCGGCCTGGACCCCCAGGGGATAGTACACGGCCGCGGTCGTCCACGAGGGCAATACAGTAGATGGCCTTACTTTCAAGGCCCAGTCAGCAATTCACGCAGAAGAGGTTGCCATCGCCCTGGCAGCCTCCGATTCATCCTCCAAATACATAATCACCGACACGCGAGGGGCTTGTCGAAACGTTGAGCTAGGGTGGGCTACTCCCCTGGCTTATCGCATCTACAAAAATTGTAGCCGAGAGTCGGATCCTGCGCACCGATCTCTCGTTTGGGCTCCAGCTCACCAAGGTCTCCGCGGAAACGAAGCAGCCGACGCCGCCGCCCACGCGCTCTCTCTCCGGGCATTTCCCACGGGACCCGACGCTGACCAGGACACCGATTTCAATCCGGTTTACACTTTTAAGGAAATATGCGATTATTACAAATCTACGCACCAATCTCTTCCCACCCCGTGCAAACGGCTGGGGAAGGCCAACGAGAGGGTACTCCTCCGCCTGCTCACTAACACGATGCTGTGCCCGGCAACTCTAAAGCATTTCGATCCTCAATTCGATGGGCGGTGCTCACACTGTGGGGAGGTGTCTGACACCTACCACATGGTGTGGGCCTGTCAGCATAACCCATCCCTAACCCCTATCCCAAACTCTACCCGAGAGGTCTGGGAGGCGACTCTGTCCGGCTGCTGCACCCTCGAGGCCCAAGGGGCCTTAACGCAGCGCGCCCGGGCTGCGGCAACCGCCAATGGGGTGCCTGACTAGGCATCCCACCTAGTGATTGTAAGGGCTGTGGTTGTAAGGGTGGCTCGCGCGGTTCACCCACAGCCGGGCTCGAGTAGCGGCGGCGGCGCGCGCGCTCGCCTTGAGACCGGCCGTGGTTCACCTTGTGGCATTCGCACGCTCGCCGCTGGCTGGTGGAGAAAATGGGAGTACGCGTGTATCTCAGTTTTCATCTAAATCCGGTCGCCACGACCATGCAGACATCCAGTCGTGCCTTTTGAGGTAACTCCACAACTAACGTCCATCGATTATCGAGAGCACTTGCAGCTTAACCTGAACAGAATGCCATAAGGCGCGGATAAGTGACGAATAAGGTATTCTCAGGAAGCATCACAGCTCTTAAGTTCTGTCGCCCAGAGGCAACAGCTCTCCGTTCTCTTCCTTAAAAATGTCATAAGTTACCTGGGGTCACATTTGCTGCTAATATTTCCAGAATCAGATACAGTGAAGTGTATGCTCATGGTCATGTTTCTTTTTCAATGCAGGTGCGGGCAAAGAGTGTTCGGTCTATCGCGAGCATCCTGCAATTGTCTGCGACAGAGCACGCAGGTGTGACACCAACACGCAGGTCTGCATAAAATAATGACAGCGACGGCTGGAGCTGACGCCTTTCCACAGCGCTGAAACTAGTAATCTAGCACGCTCCGACTAGACCCGAATGCATTTCATGCCGTAAAACAGTAACATGCTTAACTTTCAAAACCAGCGTGGAGAAAAGCCACACTAAAGTTGTCATGGTGTACAGTTAACAACGATGCAGATGATAGATCTAAACCTTGGGAACTTTCGTGTACCCGTACTTATAAACATCTTTCGTCGTTTCGCAAAAAGTCAAACTGCCGTCTTTGCACATTTTGCATATAAAGACTCTGAGCCGATTCGGGCAACCATGCACACGAGATTGCTAGCCGCAGCCTTCTCTCTTATTCTTTGCTTTTTTGCAAGTATGTCTACATTCAGAAATAAAGTTTTCTCGTTCCTCTAGGGCTTCTGTCTATACCCACGTTTCTTCTCTGCATCATCAACCACGACACCAGACGCCCCACCATACACTGTTACGCGTTCGTTTCAGTGTCTCCAGACAACTGTCATATGGGCGCAGCCCTGAGGTGCGTTCATTTGGCCTTTCGCGCAACGACAGTCTTCGACGTCTGGCCTCGAACGTTCAGGCTGGAGACACAAACCCCATACTCGACCACAAACCCAATGCAGCGCAGCCGCGATACCGTTCATAAAGGCAACACCTCGTAAGCCACCATCTGGCCTGGCTGACCCCTTGGCCGTGCCCGGATCGTGTGCTCGCGAAGTGAAGCACAGCAGGATCACCACCGTGGAACAGCTTTGTGCTGAATTTTTCGTGTAAAGCACTACCTTAGCCGGTGTAGTGATTTTATTTATATACAAGCAATTGTACCTTACTGCGCAACTGTCATTCAGAAAAGCGATCTTCGAAGAGTAAAAGCAAAGGTGCACAAACGCATTGCTCACTACGATGTTTAAAAAATTGGCTGAGGTTTAGCTTTGCGTAAACCTGGAGTGACGCGATGGCTACAGCTGGCCGAGTGGAACTTGCTCAGTTGACCAACCACGTGACAGCGTGGCGGCGCAGCCATTCACAGGGTGGCAGCGCCACCACGCTGAAGGCTCGAAATGCTACCGTAATGTAGCTATCGCTAAAAAAATGGCAGTTGCTTAGCTCGGCTATGCCAGGATGTACGTAGCGGGAGGTACGTTTCCCTGGCTGAGCTTGTGGTCACTGTATGTTTAGCAATGAGAGAAATCGGGCACCATCTCGCCGGCAATGCGCTGTCTATTACTCTCGGCAGCCTGGCATGTCCGTTTGGCAAGCCGTTCCTCTTTCTGTTCGGGCGTCTCCGTTGCTCTCTTCGCCTTCTTACGCTCATTCTCTCTTTGTTGAGTAGCCAAGTGTCAGGTGACAACCTCAGGATCGGAAGAGTTAATCTTCTGTTGTCTACACGGCCATTTTTCAGCAGCATCAGGACTCTCGTTCTCTGCATCCATGTAAAACGTTGTACAGCCGGCCATTACATCTCCGCCTTTTATACGCAATGCTGCGGATGCGACGCACGGTTCGGGTGATAGAGCGGCGTACGGCGAGGCCAGCGAGGCGTCGACGAAGCGCGCGGCGCACCTGTGGGGTCTCTCTGGTTAGCGTGGAATCGGCGCATGCGCACAGCTGCTCATCTGCGTGACGTCAAGAGAGGCTCCGACGCTGGAGCGGGGCGCGGCGAAGCGCAAGCCGCACCACGGCCGCTCTCGAGGGGAGCGCGCGCTTTTCTTACCGCCTTCGCAATAGGGTCTAGTTAAAGATGTTCCAATTAATCCTGGTCACGGCACCAGTTAAGAAGTTCCTATCAATCCTTCTCTGATGGGATGGCCGGATTGGGCTGGTCGGTTGCTCGTCGCGAGCGGTGAGTGATGATGGCACGCTGGCCGGTGGTCGAATATAAGGCGGTTAGCGGTACGAAGAGCCTTCAGGTCTTCGTCCGCTCGTCTGGCGACACGTTGCCGGTTGGGGCAGCAGTTCCAAATTCTTAAGACAAAACGTATTTATTAAAAACGAGACCGAAATACAAGGCAATGATGATAAGGCAGTTTGAAGAAAAGGCTGTTTAAAAGCGACCGAGACTGACACTTGGCGCGCTCCTCCAAAGTCTTTGTTTGCAGCGGGTTTTAAGACCTTCGATAATTGGGCGGAGCTTTAGAAAACCAGCCCTCGCCCAATTCGAACCAATAGCAGTGCAATGGCACCGTACATACAAATGGGCGGAGCCCAGGGCTCACCAGAGCCCGATCGACCCAGTGAACCCCGCACCTCCTGGAACGTGCAGGGCGCGCGGTTTCGCGTACGCAGCTCGCTGCATGTGCATATTCATCGAGGCGCCGCGCATCGGCTTTGCTGTCTCCCCTGACAGCAAAGGAATTTCTCCCGGTTTCCCACGGCTTTGGGCAGCGTCCGAAATGCGCGATGCACGGTCACCGTTCTACCCCTCGGGCACTGCCGGTCCGCAGGGGATGAGTCGGCGCCAGAGCCGAAAGGATTAGTGCGGTAGCCGGCATCGAGGTACCCTTAGGGCACATTCACGCTTGTCCAAAAATCCGGCGAGCGAAGCGGATTCGCTCGCCGGGAAAACTAGGACCTGTTCTCATCTGTTGACGCCCGGGCGAGGCGGAACCGCCGCGCCGCTGCTGTTTCTCGCTTTTCCACACACACCCCGGCCACCACGTCACCGCTCGCGGCGTACACAGATATGGTTAGAAAAGAGCATAAATCGATGCTGTCTGTGTGTCATAACCGTATGCACGCTTGCGTACGTAAACGCAAGCACATTCCCATTTTTAGTTCAGCGTATGCAGACTCGCAACAAAACTCCCAGCCTAGTGGCGCCATCTGCTTGTCAGGAAGGGAACTAGTACTGTCAACAAAACCGGCGCTCCTCGTAGGCCTAGTAGCGGCGGAATCGTCCCTCAAAATAAAAAAAAATGAAGCAAATTTATCGCTTATACTTTTGCTTATAGGCGAGGTGAGACGAAGCGATGTACCGGTGTCCGATGTATGGCCAGTGAACGCGCTGAACAAGGCCGCAACAACGACGAATTCATTCCGAGGCGAGGGGCCCTGCGTCGAAGGGCGCCGCCATGTTTTTCGCCGCGGCGGCGAACGCGGAAAATTTAGGTCCAGCCCGATCGCCCTTTTTTGGACAAGTGTGAACGCGCCCTTAGGGCCCGTTCACACGTCCAAAAATCCGGCGAGCGAAGCGGATTCGGCCGCTTTTGACGCCGAGCGAGGCGAGGGGGAACGACCCACTGGCGCCGCAGGCTAAATCCTGCCAGCAGTTAAATAAACGGTTGATCGCGAGAGGTTGGTCACCCAATGAACGCTGCCGCTTGTTGCTGCAGTGGCGGGAGTCTGACACGATGCTGTCAGAGCTAATGCATGCAGCCCATATCTATCTCTCTCCCCATCCCACTTACCTCAAAGCGCGATCCAGAGGTCCACTGCCAGCCAGTTATGCGCCTTCCTTTACTCAAAATCATCGGAGTCTAGAGCGCTGTCAACGCTAAATGAACACAAAGAATGCGGACAGTCTATACCTTCAGTGCCCGTTTCTGCTACATGGTTGTGAAAGCCAACCCATGCATCCCACATCTGTCACTACCCCCATGTAGCTTAAAGTGTGACTTAAGTGTCCACCATTCCAGGGGGCCAGCTGTGCCCCTTTTCTTCGAATTGGTTTTTGGGGAAAGGAAATGGCGCAGTATGTCTCACATATCCGCAGACAACTGAACAGTGCCTAAGGGAAGGGATAAAGGAGGGCCTGAGAGAAGAAAGGAAGAAAGAGGTGGAAGAGAATTTCCACCTCCTGGGGATCTTGGACATGGCACAGCACACAGGTGCCTTTGCATTTTCTCTCCATGAAATGCTGAGGTTGAACCTGGGTACTGCAGATCATGCACTAACCACTGAGCCACCAGAGTGGGTATGCCTTTCCTTTGCTGGGTACCCCTTTTGGGAGAAAATGGAAGATTGGTTTTTGAAAACTGGCTTTTGAGGAAAGTGAATGCCTGAACCCCACCCTAAGGGAAGGGATAAAGGAGGGAGTGAAAGAAGAAAGGAAGAGGAGGTGCAGTAGTGGAGGGCTGGGGAATAATTTCGACCACCTGGGGATCTTTAACATAGGGGAGTGTTCCAGAATGGTTTTTAAAATTGGTTTTGAAAGAAAGGAAATGGCACAGTATCATGTATATATCTGTGAACACCCCAACCGGTTTTGAGAAAAGGAAATGGCTTAGTAACTGTCTCACATATATCAGTGGTCACCTGAACTATAAGGTGTTTGACCTTTGGCTCACTTGAAGGTCAAAACCGAAAGCCCCACGAATTCATTACTAGGCAGCATAGTAAAGAAGGACGTTCTGGCGGGCTAGTTGGTTCATGATGAACAGAAAGGGTATAAACTGCGCTAACAAGACGGGACGAGAGGCACACACCTGCGCTTTGTCTGTCGATTTGTGTGCCTCTCGTCCCGTCTTGTTCGCACAGTTTATACCCTTTTTGTTCAGCATAGTAAAGCTTTCCCTTCAAAAATGACAATGATATCATACAAGTTTGCAAATAAATGAATAGCTTAACTCGAGAAGCAGCATGTTAAGATTCATGCGTGGTCATCATGCTGGGAAAATTTATGCTTTATAACGCACATTCCCGCTGCCAATTGTTACGCAAGAAGAAACTGTGTAGGTAATGTTAAAATTCTGCCTGCTGGTGCACGCACCACAGCAGTGCAGTCGATGTGACGGCTACATTACCAAAACCACATAGCACATTTTAACAGCAGGAGAAAACACAGAAGTGTCCCTTGCTTCCTGCGCTATAGGTGATTGCAGAATCCGTATTAGGATTGTCCCATTAGGATTGTACATATTAGGATTGTCACAGAACTGCATTCATAACAAGGCTCGCTCATTTGCGCCTCTGGTACAAAGTATTGTCAATGCTCTTTTGATCACCTATAATGAGGGTAATTTTTTTTCTTCATAGCACACTGGTAAAATGCACCAAAAAGTACCATGCTTTACACTTCGTGACAGTTGCATTTCGTTTGCTAAATGCAGCAATGCACGATATCCGCTCTACTTCGACGCACATGCTAATTTCAGGTGACGCCAAGGACTGCGCCACTTGCCAGAGGCGACACGAAGTACCTAAAGTTGCCGCCGAGTGAGCACACTACAAAAAGGACAATATACTGCCAGCCACTGTCGTTTGGAAATCATAGTTTTCATGAACTTTTGTTGCTGCGTAATACAGTCCAAATGTAAGAGGACGCAGGCACTTGGATGCGTGACTTAAATTTCAAACACGTGGCCAATTTGAAGCCTACGCCCGATGGTACTTGATCAAATGCTTAATCAAACTGGTCATCTCATTTTAACAAAGTGGACAATATCCCAAATAATCTCAAAGAATAGGAAACCATGCTAAGCAGCCTTCCTCCCCACATGTTAAACTGCCAGCCTTTCATGCCACGGCACATTTGAGCAGCAGCGCACAGAGGGCACCGCAAACCCGTGGCGCACGTGCAAGTTTGCGTCACTGTGCAGAGAGGGTGCCACGAGTCAGTGCGCTCATAATCCACATGGTAACACAATCCCCTCTGTATCAATTGCATTTATCGCCTGAAAGATTTTTTTAACGACCCTGGAGCTGCCGATTTGTAGATGCAGTTGCACAAGCTGGCTACAAGGCTTTTGTTTCCGTCATCCGCTTTTTGTCATCCCATTAGGCTCTATATACACAGTTTATAGATTCTAACCGATAAAAATTGTTCAGGGAGAAAGTGGTGGCCATGAAAGTACTATCGCTGCACTCGCGTACCCCAGCTTACCCGTTTATAAGCGCATCGCATCTTTCATCTTCATCAAAAATTACAGAAGCACTGCTTCCCATTCACTTTTTTTGCTGCCATGTTCACAGCCAATCGTCAACTGCATTACAGCACTATGCACCGTGCCGGCGCAATGCTACACTTCCTAATCCGAGAGAACAGAGCGACCACGCCGCAGAGGCTGTTGATGACCACCACAGCATTTCTTTTGTAGCAGGTCTAGAAATGCTGCGCATGCGCTTTTGACGAATTATAGGAACTGGCCTCATTGACAAAATGACCTCGAGCAGTCATATTAACATTCACTTTGGCAGGGAAACTCGCCACTTATATCTTGCACATGGCAGTGAACTGGTACCAAGCTCTGCCACTGAAAACGCAGCAGGTACAACACCGAAACAACAATGGCACCTAGTGGGCCTAGGCAAGTGGTGGTTATGATGGTAGATTGTTTTAGACACGGATCTGACCATGAATTCAATCACTTGCACTGCAAAGGCTTTCCAACAACAGTTTACAATTTGGTACTGCTTGCTACATAAGACTGACTACAGCACAATACATTTTTCTGAGAAATGTTCCATTTATTTTCCTGGCTATACATTCTCCCGTCTTTAATGTACACAATTAAACATAGTTATGGGTACTAGAGCAACCACAGCACTTACAGTAACGCACTGAACAAGTGATCAAATAAGCTATTACAGTGAGAACTCTTTCACACATCAGTTTTTACTGTACATTGATGTGGAAATGAGTGACATTTGTTGCAAGACATGTAATGTGCAATGGTGATGGCGCTATCCTTTACCTGTTTCTAAATTGTCACGTAAATTTTCAGGTCCTTGAGACCCGCACAAAAACCTCAAAAGTATCTTCATGTATTTTAGGCAAGGAGCATTCCTAGAGTGGCTTCCATGCCCAACCCAAGAGAGCAGTTAACCTTCTTTTCAGGTCCTTGAGACTCACCCAAAAGCTCACCATTCCATTTTCCATTTTAAACCTCTATCTTTGTGGGTACCGTACAGGACACCTCTTATGCCAGCAGACAAGTCAAAACTGATGTGATCAGATATGATGTAAATAGGCCAAAAAAACGTAACGCAACATTAAAAATGACCCTGCTGCTCATGTTGGGATTGGGAGAGCATTTGCCACTAGGACGAGGATGTCCTCAGTCTTTTTTCGCCAGTTCACAATGTCCTTGGACACTCGGCACCAGTTCGGCCCATGCCTTGGTTCCGCCATGATGCAGCGCCGCTTCACTTCCTCCTGCTGCTCCTGCACAATGGCAAACATTTGGAGCGCTTCAGTGCAAAATCCTTGCTTTCCTTGCATGATTTCACTTAAGGCAACTAATTTGTGGACTGATGACTGCATTCCATACGGTCTCATGCCAACAGAGACTGTCTGCACTTGCTATCCATTTCTTACAGGACTAGCTGTTAATGCAAATGTTTCTGAGAAAAGTGAGTTTATCGTGGTCATCGTCAAAAAGCATCAATGCAGTCAAGTGCGACCAGAAGAAGGGGGGGCAGGACGGCTACCCAGCAGAGAGACCCTCCGAGGCCGTGATAACATCGCCACCCTGTGCATAGTCACCAACCGATTTTTCAGGCTCTGTGGGACCCGAAAAATGGTTAAAATACTTAAAAACTGAAAAAAAAAACACTCTGCTGTGAAAAAAACCGGCCTGTAAAATCTCCAATTCTGCTATTTCCCATGTTCTGCTTGCAAGGGATTATGAGCTAGTATTTAAGCTGGAGTCATGCTGTCATCATGTCTTTCTGTACTTGTCTGCGCTGCCCTTAAAGTAACCAATATAAAAGGTTTGAAGCCACCGCTCATCGTGCCACGAACAACGCCACAAGCCAGTTCTGCGCTGGCATGCCGCAATGCACATGTCTCACCACCAGACACATGCTATGTGAGGGAGGTGAGGGGAGCATTTGCTCCTTTAGGCAGTGCAATCACAAAGGCAGAGGGGGAACCTAGGAGAACAAACAAGCCCCCCCCCCCCCACATTCCCGCCGCATCCCTGGTAGTAGCGTGCTCCGAGCCATGTCAGGCGCTGCCGCTGTCCCGTCATCATCGCGATCACCCGCACCTCTTTGCAGGCCACCCTGGTGGGCACAATGAACGTACCATAAACTCAGGTGAGAACTACAAAGGCTGAAACCTAGCCAGGCCAATCCATCCAATTAAGTCGGTTTGATGACGCCTTTAAGGCGGCGAAGAGCTGGCTTGCTGTGGTAGCAATCCTAACCCGCGTCTATGTAGATTTTAAAAATCAAACTTTTCGTACAAGACAGAGCCTTGCTGGCACCCAATTTAGTCTGAAAAATTGAACCTCTGAACTCCACAGAGTCCAAAATATTAGTCGTGAAACTACGCGTTCCTATGAAGCCTATGACTGCGCCTCAGTAAAGTCTGAAATTTCTTGCAAGTCCAGATTTTGGGAGTCCAAAATATTCAGTCTTACCTTTGCAATGGAAGAGGCAACTGCTAAGAGCGTGTACTGCATCAAAAGTGACCACTCCTAACTGTCGAATTTCAAGCACAGAAAGCAGCCCCAGCAAAGAAAACAAACACTGGAAGCCTGCAGGCCACCAACCTCATTGCCGTGGAGCAGTTCAAACTTGTAGAAGTAAGCCCACGCATCACCCAGGTCTGGCTCAATTTTGACCGTGCGGTTCAGCCACTCTCGGACCTTGTTTGTCTTGCGTTCAGTCCAGAAAAGCCTGGAAACAGCCAACCCAGGTAAATGTCACTAAATGAATGTAGAACAAGTCCAAGGAGGGCCCTCTTGACGAAGGACATTGCCAAAGGTTTCCACTGTTTCCACCAATCATAATCTTCCCAGTATGCACACATGGTCTCAACACACAGTTAACTTACTTTGGAACTGGCTGTGACATGGTAAAGGATGCTTCTTTACAGACAATTTTGTAATTTAACACATAAAACTCAGGGCACAGAAGAAACCATTAAAGAGGACCACAGTCAAGACAACCACATTTCAAGCTATGTGCAAGACACTCATATATCTGAGCAGTCAAGGGTTAAACCAAGCTGCTTCACAGATTAGTACCTGAATAACAGGTAGTCCAGAAAACTATGCAGTGACTCAGTTAAGGTGCCTAATCTATGCCAGCAGTTCTCCATGTGTGGGAGCAAACAAGCAGCAAATTTTAGCGGTGTTGCTAATACAGTTTATCACTAGAACCAAAAGCAAGCCACATCAACCAGTACAAGGGCAGCATTCAGAGTTGGAACAAACCCCTGCAGTGACGATGTACTATCGTGAGCAATATGAGCAAGAACGCGGGAGCGCGTGGCAGATAGCCTCATACCCTCCTTGTGGTGACACACGGTTTCCGCATTCAGCAAATAAGTGGTGAGGGTTCGCCCGTTGGACATTCTGCCTACACCCCCTGCGGTGCTAATCTTTCTGCAAACATGGAACATTACGTCTGCACCTGAACGTGATAAAGCTTAGTCATCCTAGGGGATAGGCAATGCGCCAAAGCAGTGATAATTGCGCCCGCATGCAACCGCAGAAAACGGCCACAATATGCGGGCGCGATGAATGGCCATGACAGTGCAAGTACCGAGGCTTGGCCGCGGGCTTTTCACATGCGGCTTGATTTCGCGTGCAAGAATCGCTGCATGCAGGCCGCGCTTGAATGGAAGTTTACTTCTCAAGCGGTCGACGATAAATGAAAGCACTGCTAATGGTTCCTTTTTCACGGTACCGCTATCAGCGTTTGAAACGAAATGAAGGCACGCAGCGCAGTGAGGTGAGAACTATTTTATTGATGCCTGTCAATGCGAAAAAAGGTCATAAAGACACTGCAAAAAAAGCACTCCTGTCAGTATATTTATATGTGCTTCCTTCCAGTTTGTGTCTTAGTAGCACGTCATGCCACTGGCGGACTGAATGCCGCACTCCATTCTCAAAGGCAGAGAAGCATAAAAGATTCAACGAAAGTTGTCTCCTGCTGAAGGCGCCGCCATTCCTCATGCGTTGTTTTCCACAGTTGCGCTGTTGTGGCCGAGTCCAAGGACTGCTTGGAAAGGCTGACTTTCATACGGCCCCAAACATGTTCGATAATGTTTAGGTCGGCACCTTATGTGCACCATGCAAGGCACATAATGCCTCGCTCGTCCAAAAGGCTTGCCACAACCTTGGGTGTGTGCACAGGTGATAGACCCTGTTGGAACAGGTAGTCGCCATCCGGGTGTGGTCCGTTCAGCACATACGGAATCATCGCTTGGTCTAATATTGTGCAGTAAGCAGCGCTGGTGAATTTTCATCAAATCTCACCAAGGGCCCAAGGCCATCGCATGAAAGCGCACCCCACACATTAACTGCTGTGCATCCGTTTGATGCAACTTCCTTGACGTTTTGCGAGCTAAAACGTGTGCACTCCGTGCGCCATACTCTCTGTTGCTAATCCCAGCTGCTTGAAAATGTTGAATCATCGGAAAACAGCACCTTTTTCCACTCGTTCATCATCCAGCCACGGTGGTCCATGGCAACTTGAGCCGAGCTGTTTTGTTAACTGTCGTGAGCAGTGGTTTCTGGGCGGTAATACGAATTCGCAGTCCGGCTTCTCGAGTCTTCGCCGCACTGTGGTGCCACTCACACGGCCGAGGTCAAGAGCACTGCGGATGTCCTTCGCAGTCTGAAATGGATTGTCGCTAGCAGCGCTAACAATGCTGAGACCTTCGGCTTGTGTGGTGCAGTGTGGTCGCCTATCGTGCAGTGCGTCTTCAAGCCGTCCTTTGGTTTGATATGCTTGGACGATCCTGTTTACTGTGCACAACAGCCATCCTGTCACAGAAGAAATATATGGCTGAGAGTGGCCCTTTAAAGACATTTCTACAATTGCCTTCCGTTCGCTGATAGGCACCCTAGCCATCGTTGGCCTTGGAATGGAAAGAGCAGCTTTCCGTCTGTCACTGAAGAAAAGCAGTAGCTTGTCTTTGCCAAGAATTCTTTTAAAAATTGTCATCTGAGAAAACAGATGGCAACAAATATCCCAATCAGTCACTGCAAGCAAAAGCAGAAATGATGACGCGAAGAGGCACCTTCCTTTATAATTGCGTAAGGCGCATTGCCAATCCCCTAGGATGATTAAGCGTTATCACGTTCAGGTGCACACATAATCCCGTTTGCAGAAAGACAGGCGCGGCAGGGGGTGCAGGCAGAATGCCCAACGGGCGACCCCTCTCTACTTATGCGCTGAAAGCGGCCGCCTTGTGTCGCCACAAGGAGGGTTTGAGGCTATTTGCCACGCGCTCCCGTGTTCTTGCTCATATTGCTCATGATAGTACAGTTGCGACAGTGGCAACCACTTTACACAGCTTACAGGTTATACAAATCTTTACTTGTCAGTGCAATGCATATGGATGAAAGAAAGAAGCAGACCCAGCCTCTTTGCTTCATGTTGAAAACAAGAAAGATTCCTACCAAATCAACAAGTTTTTTGCTCTCTCAAATCTTCAAGCACCCACACATTAATTGTGGCTCCTGACCACACTTCTGCTTAGCGCTTAATTCACAAATCAAACAAATTACAGTGGAATCTCGTTGATACGATTCTCACGGGCACCGAAAATAAAAACGCATTATCCAAAAATCGTATTATCCAAAACGGACTCCTAAAGATCGCGAATAATACATTCTTGGCACAGAACTTGCTTTTATTAAAGCACTTTAAAATAATCCGTCACTTTGCGCTGCACTTTTTGCTTTTCGAGGTCCTGCAGCAAGCTTTTTTGGAACTCGTAAAAACGAGTAGCAGTTTCCTCACTGAGCTCCGCAGACGCGACAAAGCCACGAAGCCCGTCTAAAGCTTCGAGTGCACCGTCAGTATTTAATGGCCGACGATCGCTGCTGCAATCTCCGGCGTCTTGGTTGTCATCGTCGTCGCTCTCCTCTTCAGCGGTAACATCTGCAATGATGTCTTGGACGGTGCGCAATTCACATGTCGCCAGTTGGTCATCCGCCGATACAAACTCTTCCGGAGACGCGTCGACATTGAGGTCACCCCAGTCCGGGATGTCAATCTCTGCGCCGTCATCTCCATTTTCCTCAGTATCGCCAGGTGCACAAAAAAAGCCACACTTCTTGAAGCAGTTGGCGATGGTGTCGGGTTTGACGCGATCCCATGACATCGCCAGAAAATGGATGGCATCAAGAAGATCCACCTTCAAGCTGGCATCTTTCCGGTCAATCTTGGCCAAAAAGCGTCTGACCAACAAGCTCCTAAAGTGAAATTTCATGTTTCTAATGATTCCTGCATCTAGGGGCTGCAAATGGCTGGTGCAGTTGGGCGGCAGGAAAATTACTTTTACGTTTTGCAGCCACGAAGTATCGACAGGGTGCGCGGCACAATTGTCGAGAAATAGAAGAATTCTACGGTTCGCGGCACGCATCCGGGCATCCAGAAGGGTGAGGAATTCTGTGAAAAGGGCTCCGGTCATCCATGCCTTCTTATTCGCTTTGTAAATGACAGGAAGGCGTGGGTTACGCGAAAAGCAGCGTGGCTTCCAGTATTTGCCAATGACAGTAGGCTTGAGCTTCTCGGTTCCATCAGCGTTGCAGCACAACAATACGGTGACTCTTTCTTTGCTTTTTTTTCCGCCTTGACACGTCTCACCTTTTATGCTGAGACTTTTCTCGGGCTGAAGGTTGATGAACAACCCAGCTTCATCTGCGTTGAACACGTCCCTTGGCTGGTACTGAGCAATCACCGCCGGCAGAGTCAGAAGCCAGTTGGAGACCTGATCTTGGTCGGCAGACTTCCCTTCGCCGGAAACGGTTTTATACGACAGGCCATGCCGTGTTTTAAAACGATGGAGCCACCCGCCCGAAGCTTTAAAATCTTCGATGCCCAACGAGAGTGCTATCTCATCAGCTTTCTCGCGAACAATTGTCCCGTCCACGTTCACGCCCGCTGCCCTTACTTCCCTGAACCATGCCAGAAGAACCTCTTCCATCTTGCCATGCTGGGCGCCCCTTGTCTGCTTCACGCCGGCGCCGAAGACTTGAATGTTCTTCTGAATTTCTTCTCGCTTGCCGACGATCGTGTTCAGCGTGGAGACGGGCAAACAAAGTTCGCGTGCCAGGTCGACACGTTTCTTCTGCGGATTTTCGTCGACTTTTGCGAGGATGTCGAGTTTTTCTTTCAGCGATAACGCTTTACGCTTTCTAGACATGGTGAAGCGCACGGGTGAAACGCGGCACCAAAACAGAAGAAACGATAAGGGCGAAGTGCAAGCTGAACGCTCGAAACACCAAAATGGCAACGAGAAATGGCAAGCACAAAGCCAACAAAGCCTACAGCATCGTCAATGCATGCGCCAATCACTGCTTCTTGGTCACGTGATTTTACCGTGAGTACTATGTCTTAGGATAGATGGCGCTAAAAACCTTCGGTGCGCTTCGGTGCGTTTGGTGTGCGAGCTTGCGAAAATTGCTCCCAGAGGCCGCCACACTGCTGCAGGAGCAGGGAAAGTGGATTTTAAGAGGTTAGAAGTAACCAAGCGAAGGTTATCTGATTGGTGGCTAAAAGCAAGACAGGAGTAAAATTTCACAAGACATGGCTAGGTGGCTTGAGCCACCGCCCGATGTAAAGGGTTCAGCCGTATCCATCCATCCATCCATCCATCGCTGTGCGGAGGCACGGCCGGACTCTAGCCGAGCCGAGCCAGGCCGAGCCTCGAGCATACAAAGCGCGCATCGCCGCGTCTTTAGTCCGCCGTGCCTGTCGTTTCGCTCGATGTTAATTTCAGTAGCTCTGCCCACCCGCTGCAAAGGACTGGTTCTGATGTCATTATCATACAGAAGACGTTTCCAGGATCGTATTATCCAAACCGACGTGGAAATACGATCGTATTAGCCGTACAAAGAAGCATTTACCTGTATAGGGCATCGGCTGGGAACGAAAAAAAAAACGTATCATGCCGAAAAACGTATTTAGCCGAATCGTATCAACGAGATTTCACTGTATTTGTTTACAGAGAGAAAGTTTAGCACATTTGCAATCCCAAAAAGGGAAGGTCTACCTTATCAAATGTTTGAGCTGCTAGTCTCCGATCCTAACAGAGCTGCATAAGACCATTTCCCAGTTAACACCAGGTTCAGCCTACACTTCGCTTCTCCAGAGCCGGTTCTTAGGCCAATTGGTTGCGCCCACCAAGGCGCTATCGCACGAGAAGACACAAATATGACAAGGGCCTTTTCGCCCGCGTCACAAGCTAGCACAGTCATTCCGTCTGTCTTCTTACACAACAGGAGCCTGTTTTTCTTTTCACTGCTGCAACTATGTTTACAAAGGTTGTGTACAAACCCACCGTGCCATTTCATTCTGTGAAACCTTTGAAGAGTAGAGAACACACCCTGCGCTCAGGCGAAAAATAGAAGCTGCAGCAAACTAACACTGCTCAGCCATGGCAGCTCTTCTAACAGGGATGAAAAGCATGCTTGCACAAATAAAAGCCTGGCCAAAAGGTGACTTAGGCCAGGCGAAGCTACAAAGACAGAAAGGAGGCCCACTCACTTGCTGACAGCCAGCAGGACGTGAGGGTCGTGCTCGCAGCGCTTGAGTGCATCCACACTCTTGGTCTTGCGCTGGGGCCTTGGCTCCATGAAGATGGCCTCCGCCCACAGGACGCCACTCGCCGGGCAGTCCTGCATGGCTACAAGGGGCCAACACCATGGCAGAAGTTACAGCATCAGGAGGTCAGGTTCCACAAGGCCTCAACCCTCACACATAGCTGTTCCTTAAGCCTTGCATTTTATAACTCAACCTTTGGATAATTGGGACGTTATAGTCCCTCAAAGTTCCCATTAATGAAATTTTACTACCTACCATGTTATCCTTAGTTGCCATTCATGTTTCTATTGAGAGATTTCATTTTGCTACTCCTTTTGCATGATCACATTGCAGGTTGTGTAATGCCATGCTGTCTAATCAAGAAGTATACATTTCTGTGCACATCATGCTTTTTTTTTGTCTGGTGCTGATTCAGTTTCGGTTTGTTTAATTTCAATTAGAAGAACCCATACACTCATCATCATCAGCCTGTCTACACCCACTGCAGGGCAAAGGCCTCTCCCATGTCTCTCCAATTAACCCGGTCCTTTGCCAGCTGCATCCACCCTTTGCCTGCGAACTACTTAATCTCATCCGCCCACCTAACCTTCTGCCGCCTCCTGCTACGCTTGCTTTCTCTTGGAATCCACTCCGTTACCATTAACGACCAGCAGTTATCCTGCCTTCACATTGCATACCCTGCCCATACACTATTTTGAAAAACATGAACGTTTGCCTAATTAGCGTTTTAATATTTTTTTCGAACTGAACAAATATTGGATATTAGAAGTCATCTTATGTGATAGCGCAAGAAGCTCATTCTGCTGAAGACCCGGAGTCGGCTGCCATCCTTCGTCAGTTGGAAAATTCCCAGAATATAAAAAAAATCAGAATACAGACGTAAATAACCACCATTCGGTTCGAACAAAAGCCCTCGGCATGAGAGATGGGCACACAACTCATAGGCCATGAAGGTTCGTTAATTTGAGCGTGTCAGAGAGGTTGTGGTGTGAATGTGATGTGTATGACATAGTAACATGTGTTTGCGATGTGTGCTATGTTACAGTAACTAAAAGAATAAAACCAAATATATAAATATAGATATTAGGCATCAGAAATTTTGCAGAATGAAAAGGCGGTGTTATGGTGCTTCACTCCACTGAAATAAATCGTGTGCATGTGTACAAGACGAGTATGTAGTGGTGTAGTACGTCAAGCAGTGTAACCTGGATAATGACTGGTGACTGGTAATTGGTAATCGGTAATGTGATCAGTAATTGTGATTGCAGTCAATGACTGTGATTGGTAATGTGACTGCACATTGGTAATCGGTGAGAAATGGGAAAGGAACGGAATAAAAAGAGAAAAAAAGAGGAGGCGCTATTGCATTTTGCTCTTAAGGCGAAGCTTGAATGTCCGCTTAATTTTTTTTCTTCATGTTCATACACATATGATTCATATTAGAAATTTCAATATTCACATGTACCTACAAATGCAGTTTCGAAAAACTGTAGCCTCCTGTAGATAGGCTGCATGCAATTCCAATTTCATAGCATTCCACCCCATAGCTCACAACAGCGTTTTTCCACAATAGCGACCGTTCCTATGACTCATTTCTTTCAGCTTTCAAGGCATTTCACATCGTGGGTTTTTCTCAGTACAGTAAAACCTCATTCATTCGAACTCGAGGGGGACCGGAAAATTGTTCGAATTAAGCGGAGTTTGAATTAACGAGCAGGCGCTAAAAAAAGCGGCCAGCACGGCCGGCAGCACGGGCCGAAGCTAAAACAGGCATATCTGAGATCGTTATCTCTTACTACGCGCTACTACACATTTGCGGCGGGCGATTGCGCGAATTAAAATCATAGAGCCCGAATGTCGAAGGAAATAAAGTTAATTTGTTTATGCGGTTGGAGCTAACATCAAAATGCATTCGCGTAAGCAGCAAGCTTAATGATTAAATATGACACTATGCTTCAAAAACATGTTTATTAAAAACAGATTGGCAAAGCATATCAAAGAGAAAAATAATCGGTGATGCGCATTTGTTTTCGTTTTCTTTGCCGTGACTCGACAAGCATCGCCTGCAACTTGCCCAACAGCTCCAACGCAGCGTCCCAATTATCATCGGCGGAGAAGTAGCGCGCAGCCAGATCGAGTGCTGACGCTGTTTCACATGCACTCGGGGGTGGCAATGGACCGTCGCCTCCGTCGGACTCGTCGTCGCTGTCAGCTGTGCTCGCCGCGCCGGAATTGTGCGGCATCTGGTCACCGCAGGCCGCTTCAATAATCTCGGCATGGCTTAACGGCCCCGATGTCTCCACGCCGCTGTCAACGTCTACGAAGCTCTGGAAGTCAACACCCTCCGATAAAGCAGCGTAGGCAGGGTGCAGCGCGACGGAGTCATCACACTGAGCATCCAGCTCAGCCGTGCTGCAGGCTTCTGGGCCTTCAATGAAGCCGCACTTTCGATAACAGTTCGCGACTGTGTCCGCCTTGACAGCATTCCACGATGTTGCCAGCATGTGGCAGGCTCCGAGGAGATTGACGTCGTACGATTTGCCGCTGTCCATACACACAAGAATCCGCTCTAGGAGGTGGCGCCTGTACAGTGTTTTGAGGTTTTTAATAACCCCAAGGTCCATAGGCTGCAGCACAGCCATAGTGTTTTTCGGCAGAAATGCCAGACGGATTGCCTTCAGTCCGCTGATGTCGCAATGGGCTGAACAGTTGTCGACGAACAACAGAACATTCCTGTTCTGTGCCGCGAACTTCCTGTCGAGTGTGCGCAGCCAATCCGTGAAAATTGCTCGCGTCATTCACGACTTTCTGTTGAAAGTATAATCAACAGGGAGAGTTTTTAGCCCTTTAAAGCAGCGAGGCTTCGCTGCTTTGCCTATAACTAGCAAGCGGCACCGTTCCGTGCCAGTCGCCTTTGCGCACACCAACACCGTCACTCTTTCCTTGCTTCTCTTCCCGCCTGAACACGTGTCGCCTTTGTAACTGACAGTCTTGTTCGGCAGCAACTTAAAATAAAGCGCGGTTTCATCTGCATTGAACACATCGCTGAGCGAGTAATCGGCAAGGTAGTCCTTTAGTTGACCTGTTGCAACGGCTTGCGCCGGAGCCACCGTGGCCGGAGCATAGGCGGCGCCCGCGGTAAGTGCAAGGCGTTGGTATGTGTGGCTACCCGCGTGACCGCGCGTCAGCCAAAAATAGACAAGTCAACGCTTCGACGCTCCGGCAGCGAAAACCTGCTACGGCATGCACCGGAGGGTTGGTTCGGGCAACGAAATTCACATCTCACCTCGTGCGTGCTGACATGCGTGCTGGCTTATTTTTGTTCTCATCATTCTGCATTTTTTTAAATTTTCAGCGCATTGTATTTGCTACGAGGTGACTTCTATATGCGAGGAGCAATGCCAGCCATCGGCGCCTAGTTCGAATTAACCGACGTGGATACCGGCATATTCGAATTATCGGGAGTTTTGACCCATTGAAATACACAGGGCTTTGCCGGGACCCGGCCGTCAGTTCGAATTAACTGGAAGTTCGAATTAAGCGATTTCGAATTAACGAGGTTTTACTGTAAATGCATAGTGTTCTTCCTGTGCTGCCTCCAAGGACGTAGACGAGATGAGTGTTTGGCAGTGAAAACAGGCCCTGAAATATTGTTTACCTCTCCACTACTCCACCCACACCACACATCTCCATCTCCTTTCTCCCAGCTGTGCCAATGCTGTGCCACTGCCTGCCCAAAGAAGTGATGCACGCTGCACGACAAACCTAAAAAGCAAAAAAGCAAAGAAAGAAAGGCAGCTAGGGGAGGAAAGCATCGCGTGTGACTGACCTTTAGCCATGAGGTTGAGAGCGATCTCCCTGAACCCTGCACGGACCTCAACCCGGACAGCCTCAAGCCAGAGCTCGGCACATCCTGGGTTGCGAAGACGGGCCTTTTCCAGCACTGAGCGAGCCTTGGTCAGTGCGCCTGTAGACTCCTCCAGCCTGGAGAGCAGCAGCCACAGGGGCACCGATGTGGGGCATTTCTTGAGCTGAAAACATGGGAGATGGGGGTCAGCTGAGCAGGACCATAGCATTTCCTCATGGAAGAAAAAGGCACGCCCAACGAGCACAATAAGGACTATGCTCTTAGCCAGCAGCCTATTCTATGAGGAAGTGGCCGCCTGTCAATGTGGTCAACCCTGCCCCACATGCCACACTGCTTCAATTCGATGCTAAAATAGACTGAGAGGTCACGACATTCAGAAAGTAGTCACAAAGAAATCCCTATGGCCTCAATGGCATTTTGCTAAATGCCCTTTTGATTCCGCACCCCGAACCCTCGCTCTGCACTGCAAGCAGTGAAAGCCAAGCAATGCATGTGTGACGATTCGTGCACATGCACCGGTGCCACGGCGAGCCGGTCAGTGACTTTTCCTGGAGACGGTTGGCCGCGCCGTCCTGGCGTGGGGTCGCAGCGGAGAGACATGACCATATTTGGTTGTGGCGGAGAAACATGACCATATATGGTAACCGTCGACGGCCCTGTCGAACGACGCTTGAGTGTCCCCGTCATTATGCACCCCTCGAGAGCCGCGGGGGAGTGGACAAAGGTGCGGCCACGGCTGAAGAAAGAAGCAAAGGCTTTAAAAGCGGAGGCCGACGGGAGGAAGGGGGAGAGCGATCGGGGCGAGTGGACGAGAGGGCCGGAGACGGAGCGAGGCAGAAGACTGGGACTGCGCATTGACCTGAGCCCGGGGTCTAGCCGTCGCTAACGTTCGACCTTTGCCAACGCGCCTCCACGCCTGGCAGCTCATCCAACGACCAGCCGAGAACGAGGGCTGCACAGCCACGAGGAACTCCCAGCCCGGCCGCTGCAGACAACCAGCCATTCGTCGAGCCCGTGCCACACCACGCTGACTCAGCCCCGGCGACGACGAGCCCAGCTTCTGTCCCGTAAGCGGCATCGAGCCAGATGCTTTAATTAAATCAGTTCAAAAATCATTCTGGAGTCTGTGCATCAATCTCCTCATGCCCAGTGTGGACCCAGGGCCATTTTAAGAAACTGGTTCATCACATTGGTGTCAGAAGTGGGGTCCACACTTAAATCATTGGGCAAAAGCTGGACTGCACCCCCGGCGAGAGGAGCTTGAGGCACTGACTATATTTGGTCTAATATGGAAGAAGCCCACTCGAGTGCACAGCCCTTTGGGGCAAGCGTACTTGCATTAGCAAACATGGTGGAGAGATTCACGGGCGACGGTCAGGGGCCGTCTATTGTTGAATTTTTTGACATGTTGGAGCAGGTGTGCAAAATGGGCGGGTTAACGGATGCACAACAGCTGGGAATGGCGAAATGTCGCATGTCAGGGGCAGCACATGATTTTGCCTGGAGAGATGAGGGAGTCAGGAAGGGAACCTTCTAGCGTAAAGCTCAGGCGGTTCCTCGACGCTCGGCAGAAGCCGGGGGAAGACGCACGCGCGTTTGCCTCCCGCCTTCGCTTCCTTGGGAACGAAACCCTAGCGCGAGAACCGGGGCCTGATAGTTCGAAGCAAAAGCACGCCAGAGAGCTGCTTCTGGAGCAGATGACGTCCCAGTTCATCACTGGCTTGAGGGGTCCGGTGCGCAGGTTTGTTCTGTGTAAGGCGCCGTCTACTTTTGAAGGAGCGGTAGAGGCAGCTGTAGACGAGGAGCGTAATGAGCTGCTTGTCTCCAGTGAGGAGAAGGTGCGGCTTGTAACAGAGCCAAAAAGTGCAAGCGCCGACGCGAATGTTACTCAGTTGACCGATAGGCTAGACCGGCTGGAGGCGCTCCTCGCGGAAGGCCTACAGTTAAATAACAGGGGCAATTTCCGGAACCGTGAAAGGAGGCAGGTTCGCTGTTATGCTTGCAGAGGGTACGGACACGTTTCCAGATACTGTCCCGAGCTAAACCGCGAATCTGGTACGCCAAATGGGCAGCAGCGCGCGCCGACCAACACGGGGATGGAACAAAGATATATTGTGCCAAAAAAACGCGTAGAGTCCCCCGCAGCCGAGCCAGTTGAGGGGGAGAGCAGTAATAGCTGTGCTATTGTAAGCGTTTTTGGAGAATCCTGCCCGATTGCCAAATTCGTGGTAAACGGGGTCACTTGCAGTCTGTTGGTTGACACTGGCTCCCGGATAACGCTCCTTAAGCAAAATTTTTTTATTCTGCTGACAAGGAAGGGAGACAGGCAGGTGCATGAGGCCCGAGAATCTCCGAAAGTAAGATTCGTGGGCATCACAGGAGCTGACCTCGGCACGGGAGGGCTGTACCTTTTGCGCTTCACAATCGGGAACGAAAGTTTTGACCATCCCAGCTACATTTGTTTTGATGCTGTGTCGTTGCCGGATGGTATATCGGGCCTCGTAGGTCAGGACCTGTTACGGCAGCATGGCATCGATCTCATGTTAAGCCAGAACTGCCTTTCCTGTAGCGGGGCTTTGGTCCCATTAGCAAATCGAGAGGCCGAGTACGTTGCACGAGTGGACTATGGGGAACAGAGCGCGAAACAGGGCTCGCTAACACACGCGGGCGTTAGTGTTAGGACAACGAGAGAAACAGTGGTGCCGCCTCGGTCAGAGATAATCTGTGTGGGAGCGATGTCAGCTCAGGTTGATGAGGGACACATAGGAGTCGTTGAACCTACAGAGGGGCTCGCAATAGGACTGAGTGTGGCGGGCTGTTTGGTCACGGTTGACTCAAAGAAAAGGGTTCCCGTCCGCTTATGTAACTACTCGCAACAAGAGCTTCACCTGCCGAAAAACAAAAACATAGCTACATTCTCCACGGCTGAGGTAGATGAGCAGGGTACCCCGATTTACACTACGGGCCTCGTCAATGAAAGGAAAGGAAAAGAAGGGAACCTGCAGTTTGACCTCTCTCACATCGACTGCAAAGAGCGAGGAAGAGTTGAGGGTCTCCTACAGCGCTACTCGGATGTGTTCGCTGCATCGAAGCTAGACCTGGGAAAGTGCGGAGTGATTAAACACCGCATTACGACTGGCGACTCGCCACCAGTGTACCAACGGGCCTATAGAATTCCCTACTCACAAAGAGAGGAAATGGATAGGCAGGTCCAAGAGCTAATCGACAAAGGCATTGTTGAGCATTCCAAGTCGCCGTGGGGGGCACCGGCACTTCTAGTTGAGAAACCCGATGGTTCATTTCGACTGGTAATAGACTACCGGCGATTGAATTCCATTACAAGGATAGATCCCTACCCGCTGCCACAGGTGCAGGAAACCCTCGCGCAGCTTGGGTCAGCCAAGTATTTTACAGTTGTAGACCTCGCATCGGGGTTCTGGCAGATCGAAATGGATCCAAACGATGTCGACAAAACCGCATTTAACACCCCGTCTGGCCACTTTCAGTGGAGACGCATGCCGATGGGACTTGTTAATAGCCCTGCAGTCTGGCAGAGAACTGCGGATGTAATCTTGGCCGGTTTGCTGGGAAAGAGGTGCTTCGTCTACATGGACGATATAATAATTTACAGCAGCACATTTGCCGAACACTTGGAGGCCATTGAGGAAGTGCTGGTCAGATTGCGAGCTGCTGGCTTAAAATTGAAACCTTCAAAGTGCCAACTTCTACAGCGGCAGGTCAAATACCTTGGACATATCGTTTCTGCAGACGGCGTAGAACCTGAAGCGGGAAAGTTAAGTAGCATCCGCGACTTCCCTAGACCAACTAAAGTTCGAGGCGTTCGCGAGTTTCTTGGCTTAGTCGGATACTACCGAAGGCATGTGCGAGATTTCGCCCGAATCGCAAAGCCACTGACTGCACTAACAGCAAAAAACATAGAGTTTGTATGGTCGGAGGAGGCAGAGGTGGCGTTCGAAGAACTAAAGGAAAAATTAATAACCGCTCCCTTGCTAGGATATCCAAACTTCAGCCAGCCTTTCATTGTAGCGACTGACGCCTCGAAGTTTGCAGCGGGTGCAGTGCTGTCTCAGAATTTTGACGGCAAGGAGCACCCTATCGCGTTCGCGAGCCGGCAATTCAGTCCAGTCGAGCAGCGGTACAGTGCCACTGAGCGGGAGTGTCTTGCAGTGGTTTGGGCCGTGCGGCACTTTCGATGCTACCTCTATGGCCACAGATTCAGGCTAGTGACCGACTGTCAACCCCTTAAGTGGCTTCTAAACGTGAAGGATCCGAGCTCGCGCCTCGCGCGCTGGAATCTGCAACTTCAGGAATACGATTTCGAGATAGAACACAAGCCAGGCAAGGTGCACACTAACGCGGACGCATTAAGTCGAGCTAACCTGGTACGCACCGTGAATGAGTTTTGTCCGGCCATAGCTACAAACGATCTCCGCACCGAGCAGCGAAAGGACAAAAGGCTGGAGAAAACATTTCATGCCATTTCTGGGGGGATCGCCCGGGATCCCGACAATTGTTACTTTGTTGACAACGAAGGAACCCTACGAAAGCGCACCCGGCTTACGCGGTCAGGAAGGAAGGCTAGCCAGGTGTGGGAAAGAGTGGTGGTACCAAAGTCAATGGTGCCGCACGTCTTGAGGGTTTTTCACGATGCCCCATACGCGGGCCATTTTGGAGTAATGAAGACGCAAAGGAGGTTGGAGCGCTACTACTATTGGCAGGGCATGCGTTCAGATGTTAAAGAGTACTGCGCTAACTGCCGTTCTTGCGTGGAAAGAAAAACTCCGAAAAACCGCAGGCCGGCCCCCCTTCAGGAATTCGAGGAAGTCTTGACGCCTTTTGAGAGGGTTGGCATGGATATCCTAGGCCCACTTCCGACTACGACAACAGGAAACAAATATGTACTGGTGTGCGTTGACCACCTAACGAAGTATGCTGAGATAACAGCACTGCCCGACCAAAAAGCAGAAACTGTGGCACGTGCCTTTGTAGAAACAGTGGTTCTGCGGCACGGCGTTCCGCGGCAGTTGTTAACGGATCAAGGGTCAAACTTTGTGTCGAGGTTGATGAAAGATGTGTATAACCTTCTGGGAATTGACAAAAGACAGACCACCCCTTACCACCCGGCTTGTAACGGTGCTGTGGAGAGGCTTAATCAAACAGCAAGCAAACTGTTATCCCATTATGTTTCGCGAGACCAACAGGATTGGGACCTCTGGATACCGTTTGCTGTTTTTTCTTACAACACGGCGGTGCACGAGAGCTCCGGTGACTCCCCTTTCTACCTCTTGTACGGTCGCGACCCAGACACACCGAATGCGGTGGTTGATGGACAGAGACGGGTGCCATACGGGTCACTAGATGATTATCGAGCCGAACTGACGTCTCGATTGCAAGTGGCCCATGACGTAACAGCCGAAGCATTACGGGAAGCAGCCGACAAAAGAAAAAGGCGGTTCGACACTAGGGCAAGGGCGGTTCCTTTCAGGGTGGGAGACCGCGTATACCTTGAGTGTGTGCAGGTCAAGGCAGGGCTTGCCCGTAAGTTAACGCCCAAATGGAAAGGACCTTACCGCATAGTAGAACAGCTATCGCCGGTTAATTTTCGGATTCGGGAGATCGCAGGGGCCTCAACCGCTGTGGTCCATGCTAACCGGTTAAAGCAAGCACCAACATGCTCGCCTCTTTCTGAAACGGCTGCCTCAAGGGAACAGGAGGGGCAGGATAACCTTCGCACGGAGCCCGCCATTGTAAATAACCCTGCATTGCAGAAAAGCGGTCAGAGCGGCCGGCACAAAAATTTCAGTCCATGTGATGAACTGGAACACTTTATGCAGTCGCAGCTCGGAGGCGCCCTTCTCGAGGAGGAGGCATCCCAATCTGGCAGACGTATTCCAGCCGCTAGGTACTACCTCCGTAACCGAGTAGTGGACAGGGAGGTACCTCGCTAAGACTACATTTCCTTGTTTTGTACATTACAAGTGCGCTTCGTTTAGTTTTATTTTTGTTCGTTCTCTTGTTTGAGATTTTGTACATACTGTTAATTATGGTCTTATATTGTGCACTCGAGTGGTATCTACGTTGAAGAATTGTTCTGAAACTCCGCTCTGGCTCGGTGCTCGTGGGGAAGAAAGGAGCGACTTGTGCGGGATACTGGCCCGAACAGCGCGGCGTGTGTGTGTGCGCGTGTGTGTGTATGACGAATTCCTAATGTTCAATGAACATTCCTTTTAAGAAGGAGCGGATGTGACGATTCGTGCACATGCACCGGTGCCACGGCGAGCCGGTCAGTGACTTTTCCTGGAGACGGTTGGCCGCGCCGTCCTGGCGTGGGGTCGCAGCGGAGAGACATGACCATATTTGGTTGTGGCGGAGAAACATGACCATATATGGTAACCGTCGACGGCCCTGTCGAACGACGCTTGAGTGTCCCCGTCATTATGCACCCTTCGAGAGCCGCGGGGGAGTGGACAAAGGTGCGGCCACGGCTGAAGAAAGAAGCAAAGGCTTTAAAAGCGGAGGCCGACGGGAGGAAGGGGGAGAGCGATCGGGGCGAGTGGACGAGAGGGCCGGAGACGGAGCGAGGCAGAAGACTGGGGCTGCGCATTGACCTGAGCCCGGGGTCTAGCCGTCGCTAACGTTCGACCTTCGCCAACGCGCCTCCACGCCTGGCAGCTCATCCAACGACCAGCCGAGAACGAGGGCTGCACAGCCACGAGGAACTCCCAGCACGGCCGCTGCAGACAACCAGCCATTCGTCGAGCCCGTGCCACACCACGCTGACTCAGCCCCGGCGACGACGAGCCCAGCTTCTGTCCCGTAAGCGGCATCGAGCCAGATGCTTTAATTAAATCACTTCAAAAATCATTCTGGAGTCTGTGCATCAATCTCCTCATGCCCAGTGTGGACCCAGGGCCATTTTAAGAAACTGGTTCATCACACATGACTCTTCTATTGTCTGAGAAGAAACCAGCGCAAAAAGATGAGATGAAGAAGGAGCAGACATACCCAAGCACTGACTAGCAAATGATTGTATTTAATGAATGGTCGTATAAATACACAGAACAACAGATGCGCGGAAACAGAGGAGGTGGGGAAGCAACAACACCAACAGCAAAAGCACTAGTATAGGCTTGTCAATCATGAATTAAGATATGACAACTCGTGGCGGGACAATCAAATCGAAGGTTTGCTTGCGCATGAACCCCTTTGCGCGCGATGAGAAGGACTTCATAGCATTCCCTTGTGCGCTGCTCAGAGTAACTGAAGATTGCGCACTGCTCAAAAAGTGGAACGCAATCTTGGCACAATTTATATGCTCCAAGTTGCTTTTGAGAACAATATCTTCTAGGGACGATGCAGGATTCTCTGAGGCAATCATTGATACATCAGCCCATCTGACAAACAAACGAGGCCCTGCAAGAAAAAGACACCACATAAACTATGTGGGTGCAGCACAAGACAAAACACTATTGTCACTAAGCATTCAGCGGAGACATGGCAACATATTGTGTTTTTTCAACATGCTGATTGGTGCCTGTGCACCAACCGTGAAGCATTTTCGCTGTTAAGGCAATCATCCACTCATACAGGCAACCTCGCAAGCCTAGAGAACAGCTTGATGTATCTCACAAACCTGCAGAAAACCCTGAATATGTAATGCAGTCAAATCAATCCGAGAGGCATAACAAGCAGACAGACTGACTGAGGGCCCGAGCAATGCTTCACCACTGCTGCCATTTGTGACTGTGCAATAAGGCAGACCGGACACACTGCAGTTACTCACTCCTTGGTTGTAGGTGTTGCGTGCCTCATCGGTGCGGCCCTGGCTCTGCTCGATCTGGCCCTTCATCATCCACAGCTTGGGGAAGTCGGCGTACAGCTTGAGCCCTTCGTCCAGCAACTGCAGGGCCTGCGGCAGGTCCTTGAGTGCCCACTCCAGCCGCACAGACTTCATCATCACCTGCACGCACGCACACACACAGACATCACACCGGAGGAAAGTGCACGTCTACATGAGCAGGCCTTTCAGACTTGCTATTAAGTGGGTTCATGAACACAGCCAAGTGTCCAATTAGCACAAAGCAAACAAGCAAACAAAAAATTTGAGATCACTGCGGCGACCCGCATTGGAGAAATGTGAAAGCACTGCGTTGCTGCGATATTCGTGGCTCCTATGCTACCAGCGCCTCAACGATTACGCAAATCACACCGTTCTGCTCACGAGCAGCAAAACGTGCGCACTCGTCGGCGGCAGAAAGGGAATGACTGACGTGGCCCAGAAGTGCTTCTATGTATAAACATGAAGTGACATCATGGAACTTTTTAGAACGCGGGTTTTTTCCACGACGTCGTCGGATGACGTCCAGCTGTTATGTCGAAGTCCATGGCTGCTGTGACCTTCAGGTGTTATATCGAGGTCCATGGCTACTGTGACGTCAAAGGGTAATTTTCTTGTTTAATTAATTCACTAATAACAACTCATCAACCAAATTCTCCCACAGCAAGATCTCATTCCGCACTATCAAACACAATCAAACTTTTGCACATTTATCTTCACAGAACGACATAAGCGTGCGGACAAGTTTTGCAGACACGAAACACGGGACATAGCCCAGTAATGCTTTCGCATTAATAACACTGCACAAGGATCAATTACAACAGTTTCCAGTGAGACCATCAGACCTTCTTCCTGTAATGAAAAAAGGCCCAAAAAAGGACCATGAGGATATGACGCTCCTGCGAAATTTCAGCAGCTGAGCCAGAACACATCATGCTCAGGCACACTGGTTCAAGAAAGCTGACAGCACCATTTCGGCCATCTAAAGGAAGTTCTGCAGCAAAAAGGCATATGCTACGCCTTCCGTGATTTATAAAAAAAACTTGGGAAAGCATGATGAAATAATCTGTTTTGTCAGCAAGCCTCATAATGTGTTACAAAGGTGCTCCATCATGCCCAGACCACTGAAAGTATGATGGCACGGTAATACCATGGATTATGTTCTCTGAGATAGGAGAAATGTCAAACTCGAGCAATATGTTCCTCAAGCTGTTTCTCAAGGAAAGTCCCAGCAGAATTGTGGAACACTTGATGTTTCACACTAAGACAGTGGGAGCCCATGGGTAAAGAAGCATTCCAAGAGATAAAGCAGGGATTCCTAAACCTTTTTGCCGGGCAGTGCCTGTGCCATTATAACTTGAGCACATATGCAGTCAAAAGTACTCCAAGCCTTAGTTAACTCAAAATCATATACTTATCTCAAATTATGAGTTAAAGTAATAATTTTTAACGCCACACAAAAAAAGCTTCGGTAAGTACCCGGCATTTGTAACCACTTATGATGAAAGGTTTTGGTGACGAAATTCGAATACATAAATCATGAATCTCGCCCATGAAATCTAAAAAATAATATGAAAAAGGCCAACTAGTTGTTTGTGCAGACTGCAGGTTATGCCAACAACTAGGCCGCAAACCAATGAGCGAGTCGACACTCGTGTGCTGTAAAGTGCATCCTGCACCCTGTACTACACGTACTACAGAGAAGGGTGCCATTCTTCACGACTTTTACTCTCACCCACCCTAATGTGCTTCACGCAATTCCTGCACTGGCTTCACATGAAGCAAGGACACGGACTATTTCCCTTGAAAACTACAGCACAAGTGTAGCAGCATTGTTTGAGCGTTGACTGATTCTTTGTCACAAAATTAAGGTAGATAGAAAGGTGTAATTTATTAGAATGCAGGGACAGAGCACTAAATTTTCTGCATTTCACCTGTCTTGCAATTCCATTTATTTCAAATATTTTCTAATTCTACAAATGAGTAAATGAGGGTTAGAGATGTACAGCTCCTCAATAAAAGCCTCTGCTCAAGCAACCACATGGTTCCACAAGGTTTACTGTGGAGGAATGAAAAATGGCTGTGGTTTAGCTCTGGCTAAGCCTGGAGTGACGCAATAGTAGCTACATAGCTACATCTGGCCGAGTGGAACTCGCTCAGCCGAATTGCAAAGCCAGTCTTTGACGCTCCGTTTCGCTGGGCGTTCCTTCTTCATCTTCGCGGACGTGGATTCATTCCCCCGCACCCGCTCAGCGCGCTGCGCCTCTGGCAGCTGCTCCCCACCACCTGTGGCCAGCCACGGCGCCACCACAGAGCTCAAGGGCTGCCATGCAGCTCAAGGGGTGCCACGCTGAAGGCTCAAAGTGCTAGAGTAATGTAGCTGTCGCTACAAAAGGAAAGGGGCACATACAGCCAGTGGCAAAAGTTACAGCTGCTTTCTTTCTTTCTTTCTTTTTTTTATGGTTTTAAAACAAGCACAGGGGGCGTGTGCAGGGGTCACCAGTGCTTGAAGAAGCAGAAAAAAAAGTGGAAGGGACATATAATAGGGTACACACAGGTAGTACATATCTGGTTTTTGCTGCAACCATTGTCATTGACTTGGCACAGGTGCCTGTGGTGTGTGTG
The DNA here is from genome assembly GCF_052857255.1 of Amblyomma americanum. Lineage (NCBI taxonomy): Eukaryota > Metazoa > Arthropoda > Arachnida > Ixodida > Ixodidae > Amblyomma > Amblyomma americanum. Next base: position 99,483,847 of record NC_135500.1, read on the forward strand.
TTCTCTCTTTCCCTCTCCCTCCTTGATTTACTGACAAAAAGTATGGTGGAGCTGCCATAAAAAAAAACGTAAACCAATAAGCTCCTGCCTGTGCCACTACGTATAACAGGCTTTTGATTTACTGACAGTCTGATTCCTGCATGAGGCAGTGACAGTAGCCTGTTTGGTGCCAGTCAATAGGCTCGCGCATTTTCCTTTTCTTCCCTTGTACAGCCACTCACGCACACAAGCAGAAAAAAAGGTTACCCAAGGGTTTCCTGCCACCTCGCTAAGTAACCCCAGAGCTGAAGCAACGCAGGGCAAACATAAGAGGAGGCAAGTTTTTAAAAAAGTAGACAGGCAAAAAAGGACTGACACAAACGTGCATCAAAGATCAAAGGGGGCACAGGACAGCTACAGAAAATTTCTCTACAGCAGCACATATTGCAGCTAGTAGCAGTGCAGCAGCATCATCAGTGACCCTCTCACTCATGCCTCGTTTACCATCAGAAGTCACCAGCTGGGCACATGGCCACAAACCACTGCAAGGCCTGCAAGTTCCTCCCAGCTGTGTGTAGTACTACCAACAAGAGCAACTCATATTCTTTCAATTTTGAACCACATCAGTGGCATCAAATGTGGTGGGGCCAATAAAGCCTACTGTTGTTGAAGCTCCCCCATTTTCCATGTGCGTTCCTTAAGGAAAGCAGCTGCTCGAGCTGAGTGACTGCAAACAGGGCTCCAAAGAGAACACAGGGAGGGGAAAGAGAGAGAGTGAAGCAAGACCCAATGGGGCACTGACCCTGGCGGTGGGGGCGCTGGAGCGTGCCTTGGCAAGGAGCCGACGTGCACGCTCAAACTCATTGTTCTCGCTCTCCAGCTTGACGGCAGCCAGCCAGATCTCCTCGCTGTTGGGGTTCGCCTGGAAGGCCAGCGACAGGATGCTCCGTGCCGCTGGGATGTCACCCTGCCAGAGACAGAAGGAAGGAAGGAAGGAAGGAAGGAAGGAAGGAAGGAAGGAAGGCACAGCTTGTCAGGCTTGGTCTCTTGGACTCTCAATGAGCTCGCAGCTTATCCATAAACATTCTTGTATCTTTTTTTTTCCCCGCAGTTTTCATCCGTCAACCTATAAAGCATCTTTTTTTTCTTTTTCATGGGTATGAAGTTGTTGACCTGTACAACGTATTGACCCACATGTGAGTAAATACAGTAAATGAAATCAAATAAACCACGTATAACGATACCAGATATAATGATATATCGCTTACAATGATCAAATTCATTACATTTATCAATTCTCCCATCATCATTAAGTAAAAATAAACTATACGAAATAATGGATACAGTGATAGGATATGGCTGCGCAGAAGGTGTTCTACCACCAAAATGTCTGAAAGTTTGATAAAAATAAAATACATTGAAGCAAATGACATGAAAACTCTGCAAATGGACCAGACTAGCGTGTCGATATCCGTGACAGGGCACTGCCTACCCCTTGGGAACCAAGCCATCCAAGGGCTATCACCGTGGTCACAATCTCTGCACGATGGAGGAGAGCTTACTTGGCCATCGCCTAGGGAATGGAACGGTTTCTCACACAAACGTAGTTTCCGCCCATTTATGCATTCGTAAACTGGGTAAAAATGGCGCTGACTAAGCGCAAGGCGATATCTCTGAACACCGGATCCTCCCCCACTTTTGTCGGTGAGAGTTCACTTCTTTTTTTTAAAGTGTTTGCTTTTCTTAGCTTGTTCCTCCCTTTCGCGCTGTTTTTACTGCAAACTTTGGCAGCGCGCCAAGATGCTATGAACTGATAACATCAGGACCATCAGGACGTATCTTTTTTAAGGGAGCTCCAGTGGGGATGGCTCACTTGGCAGAACGCCAAGACGCTGTGCGTCCTTGACAAGAGTGTCAGTCGTGGTGGCTACATGCATGGGGTATAACCTACATCCGTGAACACGTGGGTGTGTTCTTCTTGCTTTTTTTTTTTCGCCGGTCCAGATATAACAATAAACAGTTACAACGATTGGATTTTCCATTTTCTTTAGTACCGTTATAAGTGGACTGCACTGTATAGAGTTCCTGTGAGTGAGGTGCAACAGGAATGAATGCTGCACTTATTGTATGCACACACAAGGAGGAAACATATCTGGCCCAAGCAGATTGCAGCCACAGAAGAGCAGTGCAAGGAGCTGTTGCAAACAGGGAGTATCCAGTCGGGCAGTAGTTATGCATCACTGAACTTCTGAAAAGGGGCTCTCAATAAAGGTGTGGTATTCCTGGGATGTTAGAGGACACTGCTTCATGAATATCTTCCAGCAAGAATTTTTTTTTATGCGCTTTGTAGAAGCTCAGTTATCTGTAGTCAATATCTGAATTTCAGCGTCTTTGCGCCTTCATCTCTCCTCTTATCACTTTTTGCACGCTCAAGTGTCGGCGTTCCTCGTGCAAGAATTCCTGAGTAACACTGCTGACTGGCCATGACCATGGTAGCTACGCAACGCCTGAAAGAAGCCAAAACTGAACCAGAAGCTTATTACTTATGCAAGCCTCACTAGCCTGGCCCGGCTTCCTGCTACTGACAGTAATCAGGTTCACCCTGCTTTGAATTCCTCCTTGCAGTCGGTGTGCATGCGAAAGGGCTACAAGTTTCACATATAAGGTCACACAGTACACTGTCCAAAGTGCAGCTCATGGAGTCGAAGAGCGCTCGCACAGTCAGTGCTCGAAGCGGAAACTGCGCACGAGCTCGTGCCCACTACTCACAGCCATCCATTTGGACTTGGCACCCATGAGCCAGAGCACCTCCGCCTTGGGGCAGTGGGCCACTGCTCGCTGCAGGAGGGCCTCCAGAGTCTCCCTGTGTACAAGAGCACCAATGGCACCAATTGGCAACAGCCCCCGAAACTCCACCATACATCATGAAAAATGCTGAAGATTAATAGTGATCGACACATGCCCCAAACCAATGCCAGGGACTGCAAGTCAGTACACATCTCCAGACAACCATTGACCACTCGGGCTCTTACAGCGGGTGCAGACGAGACTGAATGCAGCATGAGTACTGCTGCCACCACAAACACGCAGTGAGGAATTGGTAAGCAGCAGCTGTGTTTGCAATCCAACATCCCCCCCCCCAAAGCACAGGGCACCGTGGCCGAATAAAGAACCTGCAATCTTGTACCAGGCAGCAGCCAAGGCAGTGATGCACACAAACCAGAGAAGATGCACTGATAAGGCTGAATGCGAAATCAGAAAGAAAAAAAAAGCCACAGGTCACAGAGGCATTTGCATCTGTTCTCCAATTTCCTGTTTCAAGCATAACATGAGATGACTACTGAGCCGCCCCCCCCCCCCCCCCCCCCCCCTTTTTTTGAGGTGGTTCAGCGCAATTTTACGTACACTATCACACATCCTTTCAAGCAAACCTTTGCATCTTCTATCATGATGATCTCCAACTTTGACAGCAGCACTTGAGCCAGTTTTTCTTCACTGGCACATTTTCAAACTATATATGCACTCACAGTGCTTTGTGGCTCTTGACCAAATGAAGCGCTGTGCTGCTCATCATTCCTGATCCACAAGTATGCAGCAGCTCTGCCACAATCTGCAACAACTCACAATGAACATCAACTACTCATCTGTCCCGATAGGTCCAATAAGGGCATACAGATGCAATGACTATACTTGGTGACAATTAGTTTTGGCAATGAAAAGAAAGGTACAGGGGCACAGCACCTGTAACTGTGTCACAGCACCAACAGTACAGCTGCAGGATGGCCACTGACATGCTGCTCGCTGTGCAGCTGATTTGCTCCGCTGACGGAGTGGGTGGCGCCATTTATGGAATCCTCGTGTACTAGACATACTCAAACAAAAAGTGTTTCTGCTAAGACTCCATAATGTTGAAAATGTGCAGTTATGATAGAAATATGCCTCAAATAATAAGTGCTAGAAATAGACTGTTTTAAGAAGAAACTATTAACTGCAACCAGGGAGTACCGTCTGTGGCAAAGAATGAAAGGCTGTGCTTCAGATCTGTAGCTGGAGTATGAAGTCACGAAGTCTAGCACTACCACATGTTCATTTCTGCTCTGGGTTGGATACAGGTGCTACAAGAAAAGAGCAAGTTCAATAATGGAGCATGGCAACACTTCTTAAAATTTACGCAGGGTGTACTTTGTTGAAATCCTGCAACATCTGACTGTGCCTGCCCATGAACGGGAAAGTTCCACAACTGTTATTATACTATATAGTAGTAACTTTCGAATCTTCAAAAAACTCAAATACCGTATTTGCTCGTGCAATTTGCGCACTTTTTTCTTCAAATGGGCGTCAAAAAGGAGGTGCCAAATTACGTGAAAATTTTCTGAACACGTCCTAAAAAAATGCTACAGAGGTCATAACCTGTAATAATATACTGTACATTGTCGCCTAAACATAGATCCTCCCATCTCGCACCCCTTGCTGGGCAAAAAAAAGAAAAAGACTCCAAATATGAGACACATAACTCCTGCCAGCCCATTTCACGTTATCTAATTCCCCACGAAACGGCATGATGACAAGTGAGCAGCTACAAGCAATAAACGTGCAACGACACAATTGTGAAGCCAGCAGTAAGAGGCAAAGGAGAAAACCGCTGATAACACGGCGCCCTCACATGCAGCCCGGCTAACTAGCGGCGAACCAAACAGTTTGGTAGTTTCGGATTCGGGCACGCACGTAACTGCTCGTCCTGGAAAGCAACTGCCAGTGTGAGCGAGCCAGGGTAAACGGCACAAAATTCGTGCCCTCGCCACTTGCACCTTTCGCAACCGCACACGGCGATGCTGCCAAGCTGGTTTTCCAACCAAGCCTGCTTTGAGCACACCCGCATACGTGCTGGTGGTCTCACGCAGCAGAGAGCACATTATGCGAGTAGTTTTCTTTTAAAAAATCCGGGTAAAAAAGTGGGGGCCTCGCATTTTAAGCGAGTAAATACGGTACTTCCAAATACTGAGAACGCAATGCGAAATGAATCGAACAGCAGCCACGATAGGCAAGGTATTCAAATTTTCAAATGTTTACACACAAAAAGTTCTACTTTTAACCGGACCAAGTTTAGCATGCTCACAGTCCATGAGCACATTCACTACATCCTCACTCCTCCCTCACGGTGGCCGCATTCTGTGAGTGCCAACCCTCAAAAACTTCTATCAACACCGCCGCCACATGCATTTTTGTAAAAGCAAAATGCAATGCCCTAATGGATGTAGTACTGTCACAGAAAAAAATATGGTACTACTTGGAGCAACGCAACTATGCAGAGACCCCCTTCATTGAGCAACGATTTTTTGAAGAACTCAGACCAAAATCAAGGCCAAAGCTAGATTTCCTTCATTACTGAGAAACCCTTCAAGCACACAGCCCAGTAGACGCATGTGGATGAATCATGCCTTATCCGCTGAATCAAAAACCTGTAAATTATATAGCCATGTAAAATTGAGACTTAACTATATTATTACACCTGCCCACGAAAACCATAGTACTATAGTGAGCCGAGAAGGTGTACCAGCGCAGCAGTGCTACCAGTGTGCCAACCAACGAATTCCCTTTTCCATGCCGTGAAAAATAAGGTGTGGCGGTTGAGGGCAAAGGGACGGAAGAGGAACTGGTCCAGAGGAAAGAGCCAGAGAGTTGAAGAACAAAGAACGAAGCAGTCAGCTGGCGCCAAAACTCACAGCTGATTACCCCACCGCTTCTGCACTTCACGCATGCATGAACAGTACCTAATTGTGGCAGCTGTTCAATGACTACTTAGGGAGCTGCACAAACGTACTATGCTGATGCAACTAGTGTGCACACGTCAAAGCCAGTGAAGGCCTCACCTGGTGCCACTGCTTTTCTCAAAGTAGGCTGCCCGCAGCCAGATGCTCTTTTTGCTGGGGAACACTGACAGGGCATGAGCATAGATGGCACGGGCACACTCGTGGGCACCCTGGGTCGCCACCTGTGAATATAATGAGAGGGGGCACAAACAGTTGAAGGCCAAGCCGTACTCCTCAAGCCTAGTCAATATGAAGGAATTTCACTCCTGGACTCAGAAATCAAGAAGTCACACCAGAGTAACAAATACAAAAGAAGTCATAGCAAGACGATTTCGAATTCCCACCAAATTCACCATCAGTAAGCAAGCCTGTAACATCACAATACATGTCTCGTAGTTTTGTGGGCTTTTGCGAGCTACACTTTTCATCCTTGGCTCGGTAATTTAGCTCAGTTCAACAAGACTTTCCCTCATGAAATTTATGCAAATGCGTTTGTCCTATGTGCACAACTAATTGAGAACTGCCACTGTCAAGGAAGAAATTCACACGGAAGCACTGCAGGCTACTACAGAAAGCACAATTTTTGTCTAGTCTTGCAGGTTTTCATCAAAAGCACGCAACCTTAATCTGCTATCAATATCTTAAATCTTAAAACTTGTTTTGCTTGAATAAGAATTAAAAAAATGTCTCTCAATACAGAGGCAAACCCCGATTTAAATACTAAGCTAGTGCTCTCAAGCTCAGAATTTTCAATCACCGACACATCACTATCAAAAACTAACCCTCTGGGGGAAAAGTCTGCAGATATTTGCGGCCACAGTACATTACTAAATCAACCTTAAATCAACCAGTACATTACTAAATCACGGCCTTGGCACTACAGCAATAACAAGAACTAAATGCCAGGGGCATATGATTTGGTTGTCTTAAGAGCTCCATCAACGGTAAAAGAGCAAGCTCAGCGTACAGCCTCGGCATCCTCCATCCAGGTGTGCTTGCGGTCCTCATCCTCAACGCCGATGCCCACCACTGTGCGGATGATGGCCTGGCAGGTGAGGATTGACTGGGACTTCTCACACTCCACAGCATCCTTCAGCCACTGCTCGCGGTTGATCTCCACCCCGTTGGCACGCAGGGATTGAATGGCTGCACCAAACAGACGGACACACACTTGCGCCTGACATACGTTTTCCACCACAACAACTGTTGTACCAAAACTAGCAAGAGACCACAGTTGCAGCAACTTGTTATTTATTTCACGCGACCACGATAATCCCTGCCACATGCTTATGGGCTGATGAATGACAACACAGTGGTGTCAGTGAGCTCGCATGTACCGGCTACTTCTGTTTTTGTCGGTATTGACAATTTAACGAGTCAGCAAACCCCTTACCACCCCAAAAAATAAAAATGAACTGCCCCTCCAAAAGTGCCTAGTACGCAGCCAAGGATGGCAGGTTTTACCTCTGTCGATGATCTTCTCAACCATGTGGGTGTTTCCATTGGCCTCCTCCAGCTTGGCGGCTGTGATCCAGATCTGCCGGTCTGTGGGAATGTTCTCTCGGGCCTTGTTCAGAACCTGTGAGGAAGAACAGCCACAAGGGATGGATAAGCACTGGGAAACGTACAACCGTGCTACTTATTCGAATGATACGACTGTCGCACCATGTCCCTAGCTTCCGTTCTTGGGTTATTTTAACTAATGATTGAGTGTAAATGGCACTCAATAGCCAGCCAGCCAAGGCATACAATTCAGTGATACCGACCTTTTCTTGGTTAAAACCGAATTTCAAAGAAATTGAATCAGCAACCCCTACACACTATACTGCTGTGTCTGAAAAGAAGGAGTGCTTCGGCTCTATAGCCTTGGCTCCACAGCCAAGAAACGTTGTCACAGTCTACTTCTTCAATGTAGCAGTGCCTGTGAGAAAATGGTTGCACAACTCCTGTGTTCATTACCTGCTTTGCGGGCTCAAGTTCACTCTGTGAACATGCTGCTTTCAAGCTCACCGACCTCCTAGTTCTACCACTGACGCCGTGACACCATGTGAAGACACCAGTACCTTCCGGGCGTTGTCGTAGCTTTCTAGTCGTGCCAGTGCCAGCCACAGCTCGACGCTGGTGGGGCAGCATTCGACGGCACGGCTGAGCAGGATGCGGGCGTCTTCCGGTTCTTCCAGCTCAACAGCTGCCTTCCACAGACGCACAGAGTTGGGAATGCTCTCCAGGGCCTAGGCAGGGAGAGGAAAAGAATGCAATGAACCACAACATCCCACGGCGCATTTGTCTCTTTTACCGACGGGACTGCATTCAGCCAGAGGCAGCAGCACAGAAATGGTGTCAGGCCCGAAAGTAGAATTGGAATCATTTTCTTCCTTTCTGTCAAGAAAATCAAAACTAGACATTCCATTTAGGTTATATATTAATTTTCTTCCCAATGTTTTCAGATGCACAGTTGCTATCTGAGTAGACCACTACTTCTGAAGGTAACTTTTCACAGTAAAAACAGCCAGAGAAAAAAACTAAGCCGTATAGGCTGCTATTGCCAAAAACTAGACACAGCGAACTCCAGTTAATTCCAATAGCCGACTTAATTGAACATACGGTTTGGTTCCATCAACATCAGGTGCATTAAAAAGGGTATCCAATTCCAACGCTACAACATACAAGCAAATTTTCTGTCCCTTTCAAGTTCAAACTATCAAGAGCCAACTGCAGCACAAAGCGCAAGAAAGATACAATAATAAAGAATGGGAGAAGGAGTCACATACCTTGCGGAAAACCCTCTTCTTGGCCTTGAGCTCACTCTCCAGGTCAGCAGCCTTGATCCACAACCGCACCGAGTTGGGGATCTGACGCACTGCCTGCGCTATCACTGCCTTGGCCAGGTCTGTCGGCTGCACACACAACGTAAAAGCCACAAGTTAGCATGAATGCCAAACTACAAAACAAGATCAGAAAACATACTGCATTCACTCCCGTGTACTACGTTCACCTGTTTTTTTTTTTCCAAATAGCACTCTCCAAACTGGGGTGTTGACTAATATGCAAACTACTGGCAGAGCAAGGTGCAAATTTGGCTACATACGCAGAAAAAGATGAGCAAGAATGACACCAGTGATGCTACAATGAAAAGCCTTGCATTCCGGCCGCCTTCGAGCATTCAAAAACTATGGGGTTGCTATTACCATTTACTTGCCAAAGGTTTCATGAGCCCCTTCTTTTTCAACATAGCCACGCAGTAGATTCTCAGATAAGGCCGACATGAAGATAAGCATGGAGCAACACAGTGGCCATGCCAACTGTGGTCTCGTCGAAAAAGCTAAACTTTTCTCCGTAACTGTGCTGCAGGTCATGCCTCCCTAATGTTGGTAAATGTTCTCAGGGCAGCATTTAAAGGAACTGACAACTGAATTTCAAGCCCCCAATTTTTTGCGCCGCACCAAGGACCTTACTGCGTAAAATGCTCGATTTCACAATGGTATCATTATGGTTTATGGGGGTTTAACGTCCCAAAGCGACTCAGGCTATAAGGGACGCCGCAGTGAAGGGCTTCAGAAATTTCGACCACCTGGGGTTCTTTAATGTGCATTGACATCGCACAGTACACAGGCCTCTAGAATTAAGCCTCCATCAAAATTCGACCGCCGCGGCCGGGATCAAACCCGCGTCTTTCGGGCCAGCAGCCGAGCACCATAACCCCTGAGCCCCCGCAGTGGCTTAACAATGGTATCATTAGAAACACTGTAGAAGATTTCTACTGAGAATTTTTCCATCAGCGGATGCACCCGTTTTTATGCATCCTGATAATGGAAACAGAGCTCAGTGAGCAAGATTATTATTGCATGCTAGCAAAAGTGATGAACTAAAAACTAATATACAGTCCTAGATGCCTGACATTAATCAAACAGCTTTAGTACAATGTAGTGCCCATTTGAGTTTTTACACCCAAGGTTGTTAGGCACAGTAACATAGGCCTCATCGACAACATTTTCAGTGGGCCAAGGTTCCTGCTTCAAACAAGAAATGCCAAACACTGTGGTGTCATCTAGTCACAAAAGCTGAAAGTGCTTCATCAGCAATTAAAGAGAGCATTGCTCATGATCGAAAGGAGCACTGGAGAGCATGAACTAGGATAAATATGACGAGCACTCGTGAAAATAAAAGATACATTGCAGTTAACAAAAAATAAGCAATACCTCACCAAGATGTGCTTATGTGGTGGTATGCACACCATTAGTGGGTGGTTTTCACCACAGGATGGCACTTCAGATTATTTTGTGCAAAAATACTGAATACAAAATACTGATTTTTTCAATTTTACAGTGCTCGATTCTTACAATACGAGGCAAGATCTTTCTATTTCCACCACAATCTCATGACATGCTTTTTGTCAGTTGTAAGCCTCTTTAAGCAAGCAGCTGTGTTACGTGCAGAGGTGTCAAAAAATTTCGCAACAGCCCTCAAGTTCGATGGCACCAAAAAATGCGTCAGATATTGAGGAAAGCAGCAAGAGAGCCTCTTAGCATGCTGTAACAATGCTAAGCTTTTTCATGCAGGAGTGCTGCCGCTGACACAGAGCAATGGTGGCACTCTGGAAGTTGAGCCTGCTGTACATTAAAAAAAAAAAAGTGGTGTTGACATCTCGTGGGCTCTATTACACATTTCTCGGGATGAAGTGTCAAATTTTTATTGCCTCTGCTGATGAGTTTCTCGTGGTGTAGTGTGTTGATCATCTTAATGAAATGAGGGAGCTTTCATTGGTCGATTTGTAAAACGTTCCAGAATTCGGGGAGTGGCGGGTGGGGGAGGGGGTTTTCACGACATACAGACCAATATGCGAGTAAACACGGCATCCTGCCGCACTTAGCACTTCCCTATATAAATTCATGCAAACTTCTTTCTTCATTTTCCCCCCACAGTTACCTTGTCCCTCCCTCTGAAACAAAAGGATTTCCAAACAATCATCCAGTAACTAGCCCCAGCACAAAAAGCAAATGTTACCTGGAAATTTATTTTTATTTATTTGAACATACTGCTGGCCTCACATTTGAGGCCGTCGCAGGAGTGGGACATCACATACACTAAAATAACACAGGTCAAGTAAGTGCCAACACAAAGGCGATTGTAGTCCAACAAGGCAATATGCATTATACAAAAGGTAAAACAAAATAGCAAAACAGGAGCAAGTAGCATATTTGAGGACTTCGGCACAGTAACAAAATGCAGTAACAAAACACAGTAACAAAACACAGTAACAAAACACAGTAACAAAAATGCAGACAAGTTTTTAAGGAGCAAGAAATGAAACAATACAGTCGAACCTCGTTATAACGAAGTAGCATCGGGACCGTAAATCAGTTCGTTATATCCGATATTCGTTGTAACAGTAGACATAAATATCGGCTGTGACAAATTCGTAATTTGGCTCGCGCAAATATTCTAGACACTAAAATGTATTATATACTTGGCTTTGAACCCACTACAAACGTGGTAATCCTTACCTGTCTCCTTGTGGCATTCAATCAAAATAGGCCGGAATATGGGAAGGTTGACACGACTGTTCTTACGTCGCCGCGCACGTGAAAGTGCGTGGCGCGAAACGACTGCACCATGTGTCTGCGCATAGGCGACTTGGTGTAGAGAGAGGAACTCGAGTGAGACACAGCGGGAACCATCGCGCCTGTGTGCTCTGCCGAAGCGCGATTGGTGGCCCCGAGAGGGACCGTTGAAAAAAAAAAGCTGCCAAAGCAGCTTTGAGAGAAGAGGAGGAGGAGGAGAGGGGGCGTTGGGCGAGAAGAGAAGGAGGAGAGGCGGCGTTGGGCGAGGAGACATATGCAACGCCAGCCCGGGATCAGCCAAACAGGTTTGCATTCGTTCATTTGAAGAAAGATGTTATCTTCGTCTGGTGACTTTTCACAGCGCTGCGCAGAATGAAGTTTTCCACATTGTCCATGCTCAAGAGGGCCTTTTCTACGTCAGCAGTTTTCGTCGTCGGGAGTTTTTCCAAATATCCTTTCAGCCTCCTGGCCATGTCCGCGGCATCCGCACTGCTCATCGTTGGTTCATCCCGTTCACTCTCACCGCTGTCGCTGCTGCTGTCATCCTCGGGCAACAAAACGCGATCCACAATTTCTTGATCCGTCAGCTCGGGCGCCACGGCCAAGTTCTCATCGGCCGAAACGAAATCGTCGAATTCGACGCCTGGGACTGCCAGCCGATCCCAAGTTCTGTCCAGCTCTGCCTGGTCTTCGGGCTGCACTTCTTCTTCGTCGGCAGGCAGAACAAAACCGGCATCCGCGAAACAGTCCCTTATTGTCGACTGCCTCACCTCATTCCACGACCCGTACAACATTTCGAGTGTCGTCTTGATGTTTATTGTTGTCGATCTATGTCGATCGATGTCAAACACCAGTTGCGTCACCAAACGCTTCCTATAATTGCACTTAAGCGAACGAATAATGCCTTTGTCTAAAGGCTGCAAAGCAGAAGTTGCGTTCGGTGGCAAAAACTGCAAGCGAACTGCCTTCAGCACGATCGAAACTTTATGCGCCGAACAGTTGTCCAAAAGCAACAGGACCTTCCTGTGCTGCCTCTCCATGTCCTGGTCGAACGCTCTCAGCCAGTCCTCGAAAAGCTTGGTCGTCATCCACGCTTTTTTGTTCGACGTGTATTGAACCTGCAAATTCCGGACGCCTTTCAGGCACCTCGGATGTGCCGACTTGCCGATGACGGTGAGCCGTCTTTTGTCGGAGCCGTCCATGTTCACGGCAACGACGACAGTCACCCGGTCTTTGTTTTTCTTGCCCCCATGGCAGGTCTCGTTCTTCATCGCCAGTGACCGCTCTGGCAACAACTTGAAAAACACGCCGGTTTCGTCGACGTTGTATACGTCGCACTCGTCGTACTCCTGGAGCAGAGGACGAAAATTCTCCAGCCACGTTTGACATGTCTCCATGTCGACAGCGGACCCTTCGCCAGACAAAGTGTGGCACGCGATCTCGTGCCTATCTTTGAAACGTTGCAGCCAACCGCTGCTTGCACAGAAATCGTCATGCCCCAGTACGCAGGCCAGGCTGTGGGCCTTCCGTTGAAGAAGTGCTCCCGACACCGGCAAATTTCGCGCCCTCACATCTTTAAACCAAGAAAGCAAAGCCGCTTCCACGTCCGGGTGATGGCAAGGCCTAACTTGTTTACGGTCGGCTTTTATGGCGTCCTCGGTGTTGCCCTCAATCTTCTTTCTAGTGGCCAAAATGGTGGATAACGTACTTGGAGGAACGCCGAATTCCGAAGCAATATCCTTTTTCTTGCGGCCACTGTCCACAGCTCTCAGTATCTGCAGCTTTGTCTGGAGCGAGATCGCTTTCCTCTTCGATGCCATTTCGAGCGCTGCAACAACAAGACTGGCCGCTGTGCTGATGTCAGAACGCCGGCCTCAAAGTTGCCAATGTTGCTGCGCTTGCCTTTCTTTACCGCTGGACAAGTGGCGCCGCCTTTCGGCCCTCTGTCATGTCATGAGCTTTCAGAGTTTTCGCGCTCTGTTCACAGGTGGCGCGACCATCCAAACGCGATTTTTGTGCCAGACGGCAAAACTTTTTCAAACGATAAAAAAAAAAATTCAGCTGTGTATCGGCCTTCGATTTTCATTTTGGTTTTTGGTTTTTTTTATGCTACTTTCAAGTTCTGAGCCTCGTGTAAACCAAATATTTCTTCGTTACAGCCGATATCGCGGCGGATCTCGCGTTTTCGGTTTCGTTATAAAAGAATAAATGTCACTGAAATGAAGCATGACCAACCAAAATTCGTAATTAGTTCGCTATAACCGATAATTCGCTATATCAGTGTTCGTTATAACGAGGTTCGACTGCTGCTGAAGAATGATACTGTCATGAGAAACGAGCAACATGGTTAAAAAAATATAATAAGCGAGAGTCAGATAAGAAAGTCGGGATGTCATCGTCAGCAAGGAAAAAAGAGTGCAAGAGTTAGCGCACCAGCATCGTAGTCGTTTTGCAAAATAAAGCGTGATATGTTGGCGATGAAATCTTTGAGTGATGCGCAGTTGACAGCATCGCAAGGCGGACTATTCCACTCACGGATTGCTTGTGGGAAGAAAGAGTACCTGAATATATCGTTGTGAAATCTGTACTCGGTTAAGTGCTGTTGGTGTTTTGTTCTGGTAGTGCGCGTGTTTGACTTTATTAAGTACTTACTCGTATCGATTTTCATACCGCCATTAAGCAGAAGGAAAAGAAACTTGAGGCGCAGTAGTCTGGCTCGGTTAAGTATAGTGGGAAGGTCGGCTTGTCTTAAGAGCTGTGTAGGGGAGTCATGACGGCGATATTTGTTAAAAATAAATCTGACCGCTTTTCGTTGTACGCCCTCTAATCTTTCTATGTAATGTTTGCGGAAGGGGAGCCAACATATTATTCCATAGTCCATTATGGAGCGAACAAGTGAAGTGTATGCTAAGAGCTTAGTGTCGACTGATGCGGATTTAAGCAATCGTTTAATCGAGTAGAGAGCTGCCAGTGCTTTATTAGTAATATAGGCTACCTGCTTGTTCCATATAAGATCCGAGGAAATTATTACTCCTAAATATTTATATTCTTCTACTTTCCTTAACATCTGTCCTTGTAGATAATAAGGGAGATTTATTGCCGCTCTCTTATTTGTTACTGTCATGCAAACCGTTTTTTCTACATTAATCGTCATCTGCCATGTTTCACACCATTGTGCTATGCTTTCAAGGGCACTATTTAGAATTGCTTGGTCTGCATGGCAGGTTATTTCTTTGTAAATGATGCAGTCGTCTGCAAACATTCTTACTGTTATGTTAGTACTATTATGCAGGTCGTTGATAAAAAGAAGAAAGAGGACAGGGGCCAGAACGGAGCCTTGTGGCACGCCAGACATCACATCGCCGCAATCTGAAGAGTGCCCTTTAAAGTGTACATATTGGCGCCGGCCTGTAAGGTAGCCTTTCAGCCATTTGGTAATATTATTGTCACCGAGATAATGGAAAAGTTTTTGGAGGAGCTTAGGGTGGGAGACCCGATCGAACGCTTTCGAAAAGTCTAAGAATATCATGTCTGTTTGGCCACATTTGTCTATTGTAAACGCTAGGTCGTGAATTGTCTCTATTAATTGAGTAGTCGTAGACAAACCTTTTCTAAAGCCATGCTGGTTAGGCACAATTATGTTATTTTTTTCTAGAAATGATAGGATATGTTTAAGAATTAAATGTTCGAGGATTTTGCATGTTGTACAAGTAAGCGAGATTGGTCGATAATTGGATGCGTTGGTAATGTTGCCCGATTTATGTATAGGAATGACCTTGGCAATTTTCCATTTCTCCGGGATTTCGCCTGTTTGCAGTGATTTTTCAAAAATAATCAGCAAGAACTTTGACATCCATTCCGCGTAACGCTTAAGAAATGCATTTGGTATGTTGTCGGGACCACCGGATTTTTTAGGGTCTATTTCAAGTAAGAGGGAAAGAATGCCCGATTCATTTATGATCAAATCATCTATTTTTGCTGTGTTACTATTCTAGGTCAGGTTTTTTTCCATTGTCGTGCGTAAATACTGATATAAAGTAATCATTGAAGTCTGTAGCCTTCGCGATAGCCTCGGCGGGTGGTGGATTACTGTCCTGACGTGAATTCGAATTGAGGTACCGCCAAAACTTGGAAGGAGATACTTTGATAAAATTACTTAGGGTGACGTTCATGTACTCATCTTTAGCCTTTTTTATAGCTGCCTTTAGTGCATGAGACTTTTCGCGTAATTTATCAGTGTAGACGGGTAGCGGCAGTTTATTCCTCAGTTTCCTATGTCTTGCAGTCTGGCGCTTTAATTGTATAATTTTTCTTGTTATCCAAGGGTTTTTCTTATGCACCGGCTTGACCTTTGTGGGAACATATGCTGATAAGCAGTGCTGAATAATTCTTTCAAACGCTGACCATAATGTGTCTACTGAAGCTGAACTATTCATGGCGAGAGAACTAAAGGTGGAATACGATTCATCTAGATAATCCAGTACACTAACGTCGTCGGCGTTTGTCCAGTCGAAAATTCGTGCACTCATCTTTACCATAGGTGATGGCACGCCCAGCAGCAAGAAGCATTTAGCTGCTCTATGGTCTGCTACGCCATCCACAACTTCCCATGAAACTCTGTCATTTGCAATCAAATAAGTAATTTTTTTCCTCTTCCAGAAGCAACTTCACCCCACCTAACTTTATCTGTCTCCATTTTGCTGACAACAGAAGTCCATCAAACACCTTTTCCGGTGATCACCGATGCTCCATCCTGAACGCAACTATACTCCGTTTCATACATCAGTTGCAGCGCTGTCAAGGCTGGCGTTCCTGTTTGCACTGCCTGCATCCACGACCAAGAAGTAGTGCGCTCCTTGTGGCAAGTGAAACTATGTAAATCCTTTGCCTGCAGGCTTACTACAAGACACATTTGGCATGAGCTTGAATAAATGCACTCTTACCGCTGACGACACGCTGTTGCTTTCTCTGGATTTAGACCACTCGGCCACCGAACAAGCACGGAGTAACACGCCTCCCTTTATATTTCCGTGCGGACTACTTCCGTACATTTCATAGCATTGCACTTGATGTATGAAACGGGGTATAGTGAAGAGCGAGGGACCTAACAGAAAGTGACACTATCACTGCAGCTTATGACAGCATCACCGTTATGGGGACACGGAGGAAAAGCTGAAGTTGGTCTGAATCAATATATTACCCCGTTCTAATGACTAATTGAAAATGGAGCGTTTAAAATAGTTGAGTGAAAACCTGACGACAACCAATATTTTATTTCTGCCAAATGTTTCTGTACCAACTCGGTCCCTTCTTCAGGGATGACTAAAGTGTGTGCCAGCAGCAGCGGGTTGCTGCCTTTGCTCTCCACTCTCCATTTGTTACATGTAACGCAGTCCACTAACTTACACGGAGCGGAGCATTCCTGGAGTCCTATTCACCACCGCCTTTGTGAGCCGGATGTGCCATGACTCGACATGTCGCCTCTTGAACCGGTTTGGCTCCATAGCCAAGACGCTCACCCCTCGAAGGCTATTCCATGGTCGGCATGTTAGCAGTGTTCGGTGAGGCAGTTGGCTTCCGAATTCATTAACCGGATGTCATTCTCATGCTGCCATATTCGTTGGTGGAGTTTCTTTGTTTCAAGGGAGAGCGAAGACAGCCCCCCGCTGCTGCTGGCACACATTTTAGTCACCCCTGAAGAAGGGACCGAGTTGGTCCCGAAACGTTGGGCAAAAATAAAACATTGGTTGGCGTCAGTTTTCTCTCAACTATTGTTTCAAGTTCTCAACCAGGCGAACTTTCGTCGAAGATGTTTTCGTTCAGCGCTTTTAAAAGCTATAAAAGGCCAAAAAATTAACTATGCATGTCGCCCTCGACCATTTTCACAAGCAAACTGCAGCGTGCCATAACAGATTCTTCCCCGCGGATCCCCGAAGTTAGGTAACACCACTGCTGCCTACCAAATGACGACCATGGCATCCTACTCAGTACGGATGTCGCAAGTTTAATTCAAGAGGTGACAAAATTTTTCAATCAAATTTTCTTGGTAACAAATGCATCTTTCGATGCTGGACAAATGTGAACATAGCCAAAATAGAAACAGAATTGATTTTTACTAGAATTAAAGGTGGCTGCAGTTGCCGTCATTGTCTGTTTAAGTTCCATGCCTTAAGTTTACTACCAGTTGTCCATGCCATGACTACCATCAGCTTTGGCTCCTACATCATTAAGCTCACAACTGCAAGCAAATCATATGGCACCAAGTACAGTCACCGACCGATTTTTTGGACTCGGCGGGACCCGCAAAAAAGTCCGAATAATCAAACAGTCCGAAAAATCCCCGTGAACTTCGAAAGAATGATCCTTGTGCGGAAAAGAGGCTTTAAAAATCACTAACTTCACCACTGCCCATGTTCCGCTTGCAAGCAATAATACTAGACTTTATCTGAGCCACAGTCATTCTTTTGTCATGTCCGCACCACCTCGCGTCACGACAGACTCGCTCTACGTCAGGATACCAAACAGTATGACGCGGCTGTAGGTCATGTGCGAATGAATGCACGCGCCGTGCAATGCAAGAACAGCCTGTTTCAATGGGCAACGACGCTCGCGAGGATTGAGAGAAGGAATCCACGGGAAGATGCGAGCGAAAGCGAGCACCTCCTAATGCACGACACCCTGTCCCCTCACTTCCCCAGCAACGCCGTCCAAGCTGCGGCGAACGCTGCAGCTGCCCCGTTTTCAACTCGATAGTGTGCTTTTTAAGAAAGGCCGCCTCGTTAGCAACGATCAGCGTGTTATTGGTGTTATCTCAAGTGGCAGCAGTGAACAACAAATAGCCAAGCCTATCCAAGCCAGCCCGTCCAATTGACTCCGTTTAAATTCAAGATGGCGCCTTTTACAGCGGCGAAGAACCGCTTGGTGGCAACAGCGGTGCCCGCTCAAGTCTTTATTAAGCCAAAAAAATTAATTTTCGGTTGAAAAACTATCTTCACAGTATTGCTGGCGACTATTTTAGTCTGAAAAATAGAACGTTTGCACTCTGCAGAGTCCAAAATATCGGTCGTGAGAATGCATACGTCCCTATGAGGTGTATGACAGTTCCTCAGTGAGGCACGAAATATCCCACAAGTCCGAATTGTTGGAGTCCGAAAAGTAGGTCGGTTGCTGTAATTGCAAGATGGTCGTAAGCCACTGCAAAATAAATTAGCAAGAGCATATCAGAGATGCCACTACACCTCAACACCTAACTGCACAAGCAATGCACGAAAAGGACCCTTACCTGGAGCCTGGCAGCTTCCAGCCAGATGTCCTCAGAGTTGGGACACATCTCCCCACCCTTCATGATGAGGTTTCTCGCTGTCTGAATTTTGCCTGTCACTTCTTCCAGACGGGCCGATGCAATCCAAGCTGGAAATCCACGCAAAAAGGAAAAGATGTTACCGTTACTCTATGTGATCTAAAGCTGCAAGATGCACTCACACATACAAACTAATAGTCCACATTGTTTGGTCACACAGAACGAAAGACACACAGAGCATAAACTTTCACATTTAGTCACAGAAAGGAACGAAGTTGCAACTTAGGTAGGTACAGAGCAATTAAGATGTTTGTACAGTAGGTTTTACTTAGGAAATAAAGAACTTGGAGAGAATTTGAAGCCTATATTTGTTCATCCCTACAATGAAGTAATGCTACCAGCTTCCCAATGAACTAAGTCATAAAGTCTACATAACACCCATAGCCAGCCTAGTTGAAGCATCAAGTAAAAAAGAGAAATGCCCAAGACTAACAGCTTGCTCAAATGCTCTGATTAATCAAGACCACATCTAGTTTCTAATATCTGCTGATGGAAGGAGAAACTATAGAGGCAAGTGGAAGGAAAAAATTCTAAGGACAATTTTGATTCTCCTTAATGCGAAAATGGAGTGCAGCTCTGCCGGTGTCTCAGGCTCTGTAGGTTCACTGTGTTGCTTTGCTGGGCTGTCAGCATGTCTGGTAGTTCGGTAGTAGTACTATTAGTTAATGAAGAAGATGATGTGCAATGCACAGCGCGAGAGTGTTGCAGTTAACGTAAGACATGATCAGTGGACAGCGAAGCTGATCTGTTCGTGACAACGCGGGTTCGAATCCCAGTCGCGGCAATGTTTATTTTCATTAATTTATGGTTTGGCTTGGTTACACCGACAGCGGTAATGTAGTTCAACCCAAGAACAAGCGCTTAAGAGCTGAGCTCTAGAATATGTGCAAAAATTTGTGCAAAAAATGGGATGACAGAAGAACAGAGACAACATGGGTATTTTTTTAACAGCAGAGAAAAATAAGATGTCCCACCTGGCGGATGGTTGGGGTTCGTCTCTCGCACTGACTTGAGAAGCAGCCGAGCCTTTTTAATGTCACTGCAAGAAAAATAAAACCAAGATGGAAACATAAGCAAAAATCGGGCACAGCACACTATGACCTGCAGGCCATGAAAAATGCCCAAATGATCCAAAGATCTGAATCAAGGAATGGCCTCCCAAAAACTGTCAAGAACCATTTGTATCGCCGTAAATTTATTTGGTGAAAACCTGGGCAGGGTTGTCTGCTTTTGAGATGAAATCTGCGCAGCAATGACGTCATTTCAGTGTCAAGTCAGATGATTTAGAGCATGCATGCAGTCGGGAATGCCAACACAGAAGTGCTCCACAATGGCAGAGGCTTCCGCAGCTTCCTTCACAATACGAAGTGGTAGCAGTGTAGCCTCCTCATAAGCAGTGCCATCTCGCGTCGGGAGTCTACAACACACAAACTGCAAACAGCGTGTGATGAGCGCTCAGTTACAGCACACAGGCAGAAGCGGAAAACCATGGGGACAAATGCGAGGGAAACGTGCCGGTGCCAGAATGGCGAGACATCTTAAAAAAAAAGAAAGAGCAGTGACAGCCAGTCAGAATTAAAACAGATGTCGCTGCACTCAACTGGCTGGTCCATGCACGACCAATGCACAGCCATGCGCTCCGTTGCTGCGGGCCAGTGTAAAGCACGGAAAAGAGAAATCACCGGACAATTTTTTTGTTACGGTGCCTCTCTGATCATCGTCACACCTGCCGCTGTGCGCACGTGAGAGGTTCACAGACAACACTGCGATATGAAGTACAGGTTTGAGAAGGGTCACTGCAACTATCACTTGCTATTTTGGTCATGCATCGACACAGCCCTCCACTGGCAGCCAGTTCCCGAGTTGACTGGTGTGATCCCTGCTGCGTCCAAGTAAATCAGTGTCCTACGTCATGTACACTTACGTAAGCGTAAACCGGGACTACGCTGGCAGTCCAAGCTAACGGGGGCCGAATTAATGAGGTTTCACCGTATAAGTCACCCACCTGATGTCAGCCCCATGGCTAGGAATCATGGACTGCAGGTCAGTGAGGTACCCTTTGGGGTCCACCACAGTCTGGCCGCTCACAGAGTCCGACACCTGCACAGGAAAACATCGAATACAAAGGAGAGAAGAGCATTCCATTACTGAATAGAACTGCAAAGAAAGACTGAAAAGTCTTCAGACAGCAAAAATGGTCTAGCTAGTTTTTAGCATTTGCATTAATGCCAAATGAACCGAGTGTGTAATGCCACAAATATAAATAAAGTGTACAGGTTTGCCAAAGTACAATAATGTTTCTGAGGAATTTATCAACTTAGTTTTTTGGAGGGTGCACGCATTAACTTCCACTATGAAAATTTTTTGCTGACCCTTAAGGATATGGGCATTAAAGAGCAAAGAGCAAAAATAACTGCAGCAAATCACTACTTAAAATTCAGAGCCCTCTTCGGTTGCTAAGGAGTAAGTAAATAAAAGTTAATGTAAGAGAGGTTTGGTAAGGAAGCCTTTTACTACAGTTCTTTTTTTTTTGTCCACTTACAGTAAATAACCAGACAGCCAGTATGGCTGATTCCACCAACAGTGATACTGGTACATTAAATGGGTTTGAATGGAAGATATGCTGCATAATATAAGAGCAGCACAACAACGTCACACCACGGCAACAACACCGCTCTTAATGTGTGTAATTCTTACTGGTGCAAGTGATGTGTGGCACAGCAAGCCATGTTTACTGCCATCCTCATCATCATCATCATCAGCCTGACTAGGCCGACTGCAGGGCAGAGGCCTCCCCCATGTCTGAATTGAGTACTGCCATGCCATTCAGAACTGCCACTGTCTACCACTCGCATCAACAGCAAGCTATGGGCACAAGTGCCTGGAAAGTTGCTTTTGCCTGAACGCGAACCCCATGTGCATGCATCGTGTTTTGCTGTCACAAATGCATTTCCTGTCCAAGAGAAAAAATGAGAAGATCACAAAAGCAGTGCACTGGGAGAACTTGAATGGATATACCCACTCAACTGTATCTGCACAACCCTTAAAAATTTTTGACAGACATTCCACGGAATAAACTACTGACTTTCTATTGACAGTCGAAGCACTTGCGAGGCAATGCTCCTACGACCAGTCTAGATTCCAGTAGCTTTGGAGCCCTTCACTTGCGTCCAACTCAAGAAGGAGAGCTGCCTGACCTGATTGAGCTTGATGTCCATGAGGGTGTTCCGAGCTTGGCCAATCTTACGCAAGTCCAGGTCAGCCGACGGAGTGGCCCATCCGGGAGTGACTGTGCCTGGGAATGGTGTCGTCAGCCCGCCTCCGTACGGCTGCATGGCATTGGCAAAAGGACATGTCAGATTTTGCTTCAAGAAGCCACTGTTACATTGGCAGAAAACAAACAAGCCCATTGCCCTGCGAATCGGGACTCTAGTATACAAGCAAATGGTTGCGAGGTCACATTACAGGAGCACTGCCAGCCTAATTTGCAGAATAATCTTTTGCACGACCACTGAGTTTCATCAGTGTACATGAGGGCACTTTCTGGACACTTTTGAAGCTGCACTGGGTGTATCCTGCTCGCGGTTACCACTTGCACCAATGGAAGCAAAACCAAGCTGTACAGAAATTGCCACTGAATAAATCGAACACAGTTTTTGCAGCACAGAGTGCATGAGCCATTTTCTTTAAATCTTGGCAAAGCTGCCTTTCAGTCCTCATAGATTCACCACTGCTCTATGGCGCCAGCATTCTCGTGGTGTTGCTTTTTCTTCGTGACTGCACATAAGCACAGCGTCTGATGTAGCTGCAGAAAGCCCTGTTCAAACAAACCACGCTCAATCATGCTGGCCCTGCAAATTTTTGCATCAGCGCCTTTTGCATTACAGCTAACGCTGGTAACCTGCCTACTGCTGCTTCTGTGTGGGTAGATTTATCTAATCTTTGATATTGTAAGCGCAAAATCATGAGCTCCCCCCTTCCCCTTGAGAGGAAAGCATGTGCATACGTCTGGACTCAGCCAACTACAATGATGAACTAATCAAACAAACTCTTAGCATGAAAATTCTTTTATCCCCAAACATAAAGAGTAACAGAAGACAACCAGTAGTTGCAAACCAACACCATGAAAAGGGGAAAATTAGAAAAAAAAAACTCAGTAAAAAAATAATTATTCAGCAAGTCAATATCTAATTTTAAAGGACCTCCTACCTGCTGTCGTGGGTCCAGCGTTGTCACTGACTCAGAGCCAATGCCTGCCTTGGACAGAATGGAATCTGGCATGGGGGTGAACCTGAAGGAAATCACAAAATATACGCAGAGCCCATTATATTTACCTTGTAACCCAGTACAGGCTGTTTTCACTCCAAAGCAAAAGCTGTTTGCATTGCCAAGGCGCAAGGCAATAACATCAATGCCAGTCCTAAGCAATAAACTTCCAGGAGGCCAACACCTTACAAGACAATCATGGTGAATTTGCAAGTACATTAAGCAGAACGTGGAGCAAAATATACATGTTCTGGTTACCTGGCTATGCGCCCACCATCTATGTCATGGAAAATACACGTCATCATTTGTCTGCGAGCGCTGCGCAGTACTATCGCACCCGCAGCTCCACGCGGGAAAGCTAGTCTCCCAAAATGTGCTGAGGAAAAGCCAGCTTCTTAAGTCGGCCGGTTTTGCCCAAAGTTCGATCTACGAGATATGACGGCTAATTTTATACAATGTAGCCATATGATTTACTATACATCCACGTTGTAGCTTTACAGAGATCAGAAATTATTCGATATGTAGGATAATTCAATCTAACCAAGTTCGATATAATTGGGTTCAGCTGAATATTACTAGCGGCTCTAGGGTGAAGATGATACGATCTGAAAAAGTACAAGCAAAATAACATAACAAGATAAATCTTTTGAGTGCGCATGACGTTACACACCAGATAATTTTTTGCATAGCAAACCTGTAGCTCAAGGCCAATACACATGCAATGCAACATTTCTCCTTTTAAATGTCAAGGACACATACTTTTCAGGTCGAGGATTCCGCTGCCTCTTGTTACGGGCATCGCCAACCTCGGGAATGCTCTTCCAGTCATCCACAGTCACCTGCTCCAGATCTCTCTGCATTGCAGTGGTGTGGTGCGTGAAAGGGAGATAAGTGCCGCTGCTTAGTAACTGGTGTTTGAAATTAACCAACAGTTGATGTTCACCGCCAAATGCCTACAAGGCATGACAACAAGGCATTCCACAGAGGAAACTAAAGAGCCTGAAAAAAAAAACATGGCTGTCCTGTTTTTGTTTATTCATATATTCTTTTATACTGGGCATCATGACTTTATTGCACAAACACTTGCGTTCATCTTTTGTGAGATTATTTCTAGCTTGCATGATAAAAGTGTAATAAAGCTAAAACAAAAGCCAGGTACTTAAATGAAGAAAAAAAGAAGATGCAGGAAGTTTGTTCTACAAAAGAAAGGCTTCAGAGAAAGCAAGGATGCAAGACCGGTACTGGTACCATTTAAACCATAAGCTTGCCTCCGTCTGGTACAATGTCCATAAATTACAGTAAATAAAGTTGTGCAGACCTAATATACAACATAAAGACATAAAAATTCAGTCTCGTTCAATATATGATGGCAGAAAAACAAATCCGCATGCCTTTGGCACTACTCATATTTATGGTCAACCTATCCTGCGGTGGATCTGAAGACAAGGAATGACTGACCTTGAGATCGGAGAACTGCTGCTGAATCTTGGGTCTCTCTTGACGGTAGCGCTCCAGTTCCCGCCTCAGCTTCATCTCTCTGGGGAACGGGCAAAAGAGAGGAGTTACAGGATATCACGTCTCTCCTCCCACCCGCCACTAGGCAGTTAAAGGCCAAAGCTACGCGCAGGCCTCAAGGAAAAAAAAAAAGGCCTGATAAGTAATAACCTGCTCACAACTGCTATAAGCAGAAAAAAAATGCAACATTTATATTCACAGGAGAAAAATATTCTTAATATAGTAGCGTGAAAACAGCACTCAAATACGAGACCACAGAAGTGAGGCCACAGTTCAATAAAACTGGGAAAACTGCAACAAGTTGATGAAATTCAGCGATACATCAGTAAACGCAAAGTAAACTCCAAATAGTCCCCTTTCACATCAGAAGCACAGAGCGCAATGGAATCACTGTCACCATGCCCATACAGTTAATAAAGCACGCTGACTCTCACCAACTAATAGACTGTTATTACTGCTGCAATCAAAAAGCAAATCAACAGCATGTTGTTTAGTCCTTCGGCCTCACCCAGGCATTGACCTTCGGCCTCACCCAGGCATTGAATGCACAGTTAGGCAAGCATGATCCGAACATGATTTTTGTGCAACATCACTGGTTTCCTCCTAGTACACCCCTGTATCTCCAATAATTCGTTCAGTACCTCAATGAACTGCTGCTCCTTTCAACTACAAATGACAACAGCTCCACCGCTAAAAGTGGCATGCGTAGAATTTGGGTATTCTCCCACAAGGAACTTCTCACACCATAGCCTACAAATACACTAACTAGCGAGGTCTGCACATGAGCAAAATGCCCCTCAAAGAAGACAGAGCTGCGTAACATTTCAACTAAGATGCAGTGCGACATCATCAATTCAGTACTAGTGTTAGACCACCCCCCCGTTTCATAGAATTCTCACAGCCACATAATTTCCAGCAGAGAGAGCAGTACACAATATGATGCATGCCTCACTGCATGAGTCCCGTGCTTCGTGAGCTGGCCTCAAAAAGAGGATGGGTCATTGTGCTGTGCATCTAGTTCGCATATTAGATACTAAAAAGACCAGTCCAGTACACACAAATATTTCACTGACACAGCTTTGTACATATTTGCTATTCAATATGTTCAGTCAACATAAATCGAGGCATGCCAACTGTAATTTGGTTTGCTGGACATTCAGGTGCCCATATGCTCCCCAATGCTAGTTTCCAATATGACGCATCCTTCAGTATACTGTTACAACCTAGAAAATGCAAAAATATACAGCTCGAGACTACAGAAAGTATGCACTTATTTGTGCAACATTATCTAAACAACATATACTGGTACAGTGCTCCACATATTTGTCTTCAGTGTGCGTATAGTACACTGTGGAGCATGCTGGCGTCTTATACGACTATGCTGGGGTTAAAAAAATTGGCTGTGGTTTAGCTCTGGTTAACCCTAGTTGAATTATGAAAGCTTCGTTTCCTCGGCACGTCGTCTCTACGCAGCGTCTCTTTCCGACGCTCTTGAGAACTCAAACTGGTCTCTTCAGCAGTTGAAGAGTCACTCCGGGACATGGCACGACTTCTTCTAGCTGCATCTTCGTTACGACGCTTCTCGAGTCGTGCGACGCATTCTTCTGGCATCTCTTAAGCACGTTGTCTCTTCCTCGCTTCGTTCTGTCGTTGTTGCCTCTCTTTCGCGCTCTCCATAACGACTACAATACACTGAGGCGAAGCGCATGCATATATATATATATATATATATATATATATATATATATATATATATATATATATATATATATATATAATACCCCCACGAGGCGACACCTCCTCTCCCTCTACCCCAGCAAAGTTCATCTGGTGGAGCGAGCGGCGACGGCAGCGGCGTCGTCAGCGCCGCCATCTGTTGGAGCGCAGCTGCGGCGTCGCTAGGGCAACGGCGGCTCAAGGTCGGCCACAGCATACGACACACGGCATACAGCTCAACGAGCCGAAATGGCTCACTGGCTGGCATAGTAAGGCTTTCGCTTTAAAAGTATTGCACAGGGTTGCTCTATATGAAAGGGAAAAGCCACCATGCTTCGGAAAGCACTGCCACCAAGGGCCAGCAAGAATCAGCAGCAAATGTGCAGGTGCAGCAAGTATGACTGGCTGCTCTTTCCATGCATGCGCCAGGTGCCACTCATTCTCAGTGGCTCTCCATGGCAGTGCTTTGCGAAGCCCGGTCGCCATGCACTCGTGTGTTCCCTTTCATATTGAGCAAACCTGCACATGCACATTGGTGTGAACTGTGGTTGACTTGTCACACCTCAAACAGCTATACTGAGCCTGGCATGAAGCAACAAATGTCATGAACATACACCAGTGCACCCTTCAAGCACTCGAAGCAGGTGTATGGACATCTGAACAATAGGTGTAAAGTAGCAGACACAGCGACTGCATGTGTACCACTCGTTCAATGATCAAGCCTGCCAGGGAACATAATGCCCCCTATTTACACAAGGTACAATCTAAAAAAAAAGAAAAGCAAGGCATCCTCAATGCCTATAGCAAATGATCTCAATTTTGTTTTTCTGTTCATATGAGGGTTCCAAAATGCAGAGTGGTTGGCTGCTCGAAAATATGATGCTCGGTGCAATGGTACACAGAATGCATCCACTGTATTCTGGCAATTACTTCACACAATAATCTCCTGAGCAGAATGATAGCCAAGATCACTTTCTTTTCTTTCCAAGATAATTTTGAAAACTTGCCGACTTCAAATAGCCTTCTTCACATCAACCAAGCTCCACTGTTTCATAACTGCTGCTATTGAAATGTTGGTGGTTCCATGTGTTTTTCAACATGTGCAATTCCCATACATTCCAAGTCTTGCAAAAAAATCATGTACCATTAGGCACAAAAATTTACAGGTCACAACAGCCACATAACTGAATTACCTCAAGTCCCAAGCATGTAGCTTGGAACCTAAAAACACAGACCGCATTTGTACACGCGATAGAGACAATGGACTTTGAAATATCTGGATGTACAACAAAGCTGCAATAATTCCGCCGTCACAAACCCAACAAATCCAACCTTGGGATGCCCGTAAAGTGATGCACTCACCTGTACTCCTTGCGCTTCTCGTCCATTCTGCGGTCGATGGCCTCATAGATGGCGTCGGCCTCTTCATCGTCCTTGTCATAGGGGTCCTTGCTGAACAGGCTGCCTCCATAGCCAGCAAACTGGAGTCGAACGTGTTCAATGAGAACAGTGCACCACACCTTGCACAGCTCTTCTGCTGTACCAAGCCTACACCCACCACTGAAATCTAGAGCAGCGTTTTAAAATACTGCAAGCTTCTAGTATAAAAACATTTTTGCTGTATCCACAATTAATAATGCTATTTATTGCAACACTCACAAGCAAAACCTGACATATTTTCTCTTTAACTGCATGTTGGCTGGCCAGCTGTAATGGATGCCTGAAGTTCGAAAAACAGCCCAAGAGCCTCTTTTTTTTGAGAAAACAGTGCTCTTTAAGCCACCCAGCATAACTATGGTTGTTTAGTTTTGTACGCAATAAGTTTCTATCAGCTATCTGGGTGTGGGTGTCACTCTGGAGTCTGTACAATGAGGCACCTGACAGCAGCAGGTGCTGCAGGCACACACCATTAATACACAAAGCACTATATTTTATGGAAAAGTAGAAGGAAAAAATTTTTGGCAAGCTACAATGCTGGGAGTTCCTACGTAGCAAAGGGGCACCCAGGACATGAGAATGTAACGACTGTGCCACTAGAGTTGTACAGACGCAAGTAGGTCAGTACAGTGGCTGCTTGGACTTTCCAAGCATCACATGAAATCAGTACAGCTGCGCAGTCCAAACCCAGGTGCAGCTGTAGACATGTTTGTGTATGCCCGCATTATCACGCCTGTCCTGAAACAGCAGTAACGACTTTCTCACTGTAAGACACGGATACTAACTGCATCTAAGACAACTTGAAAAGGTGAGTGTTGAGCATCTTCATCTTAGCCTGTGGACAGAAACTTTACAAATCGGTAAGGCTCAGCCACGGGGTTAGTTTGCTCTTCTGAACTCTCCAGAAATTTCAAAGCGAAGAAACACAATTTACGTACCCACTTTGCCAAAAGTAAACGAGCAGCAGGTTTTAGCTTCTTAACCGCATAACGGAAATTTTACGGCACCCCTAAAGACCGAAAGGTGTCAAAACATGAGGACAAGGGTTCACCTTACTTGACAGACACAGATTCAGCTTAAGGGCTGCTATAAGTGCTTCGCTATGCGTCTAAGAAACAAGCCACCATTGCCCCTGTTACTTTTGGTAAAGACTGTACCTGTAAGCTCCGAGACCATGCTTTAGCAAGTATGTGCTTAACAAGCGTTATATGTCAAGTTAACAAACCCGGAGATCGACCCCTTACCTCGTCATAGTTGGAGTCGTTAAGATCCTCATCGTCGTCCTCCTCTTCTTCTTTCTTGTTCTTTCGCTTGCTTGGTGGAGCGTGACGATCGTCACTGCGAATGTCAAAGCCGTCAAACTCGCACATCAGCTAGGTGTCTACAGTTGCTCCCCAATACAAAGACTATGCGATGCGTTATGTTGAACAAGTGGCACGTAGTTTCGCGCTAACCATCAAACTATCTATCAGACGGAGCATGCAGCATGAGAAAATTGCATAAGTATCAACATAAACAAACCAGTGGCGCACCTGGGAACATCGACGCACTGCTGTCATGCAAGCGTGCAAGACAAACCAATACGATTGCAGATATAACAAGTTGTAACCAGGAGAGGCAAGGGAGATACTTACGGAACATCACTCGCGTCTCTCGCAGGACCGATATCAGAACGTGTGGTAAAGCCGGTAGCGCTGCAATGAAAAAATGAACGACGATATTTCTTAGGACCAAAGGTGGGCGCCTTGGGACGCCTTATCCAGGCATCACGCTAGAGTTTTAATGAAACTATATGAAAGTAGAAACTCGTTACCCTCTGCCGACGCCAGCAACGTATCCTAAGGGCGCTGGAACGCCGAGAAAATGCTTTCGTTTCTTCGCAACCAGCGATGTGGGGGCTGCCATTGCCGCCATGTTGCTTCGATTTCTTTCTGTCATTGTTGAGAGACGTTTCTCTTGAATGCGACTAGCGGAGTTCATTGTAGTGATTGTAGCCAACTCTCCGATTCATTAACCTGCGAAATACACAAAACAAGGTAATCACTACAAACGTAGTGAAATAACAACGTTTAATTGTTATTAGGTACGCTTTTCCCGTCAAATTTTCTAAAAGCGCGAACTTCGAAACGTCTACGATATTTCTTGCACGTAGGTACTTCCACTGGCAACAATAATTTTAGAACTGTTGCTACTGGTACGGCACCCTACCGCTGCTCTACACCATAAGCACAGAAACTGTTGGAGTCCTTATCTCCTGATGATCATGAGTCGGCAGTGCGAGGCTAGCTCAAGGCGCAGAGGCAAAGCAAGCACACATGCAGGGAGTCCCACAATCCTGGAATGATGTTATGCTTCCTGTCGTGAGTATATCAGCGTACGTTAAGTAACACGATCTAATTGGTGAATGTATTTTTCAATGCAACATGGAACCAGATTCTAGAATTCGGCGTCAGAAAATCAGGTTGTCCAAACAAGTGCTTTATTGGATGATGCTAGCACGTGCAGAACCTTCGAGTCACCGCTTGCTCCGTAAGTAAAGCTGCAAATTGGCCTAGTTTGTTCATATTTAACTTCATTAGTGCGCTTGTTCCGTGTTTCCCGTACGTGTGGACAACAGACTAGCAACGCGCGAGGGGTACTAATTGCAAAAGTTGCTACATCATTTACTTACCTTTGTCGCGGGACAGGATGCCGACAGCGGTGGTCACATTTCAGTGGAGGCGAGATGCAAAAACGCTCATGTGTTGTACAATTTCAGAGCACGTTTAAGAATCCCAGGTGGTCGAAATCTATCCGAATGACGTCTCGCAATCCACGTTACCAAACCGCAAATTGGCGTGCGCATCTATGGCTTACTTCCAGTGACTCTATCGCTTACCGCCACCGACACCATATTCTTCTTCCACCTCGACACCATCTTCTTCTTCTTCACCCCAGGTATATGGCACACACCCACGCGGAGGGATTGGCCAATGTGTAGTTGAATAAACAAAGAAGTTTCCATGGAAGATGACGACAAAATTGTAGCACCAATCGTGAATTTTGAAAAATCAATGAATAAAAACAACAGAACAATATTGACAGTTAAATAACAGACAGCATTCTTATGAAAAAAGAAGAGCTCGTAGAACTTTAAAAGAATTAGCACATCAACCTACCAGTTGCAATTATGTAATCGCGCAGAAACCCACAAATAGAACCCAATGCAAATCCCTTGGCGTTCGCACCAAATGATAATAATACTGGCAAAGATAAAGGGAGTCCTAACCTGGAGAGAGGGACCTCCAGGTAAATCTTTCTCTGAAGTGCGAACTTTGGGCAGTAGAGGAGAAAATGGTCTAAAGATTCAACTTTCCCACATCCGTCACATAGGTTCGTCGGTGTCAACCCACACCTGCATAGATATAAATTCAAACTTGGAATCCTGCACCGCAACCGCGTCATTGTTACCTCACAAAGCCTGGACACCATCTCCGTCCAACACCTCATCCTCTTCATCTATTTGCACCCGCGTTGACGCCTGCGTCCCCACGGATTCATTCCGGGATCACTTATTTTTCTTACTGTTCGTTAAAAACACTCTGAGATGACTGTTGTACGAAAAGGTTTGCACTGTCGATAATCAGGTGCGATTAAATAACGACCTCGCAAAACTGATGATTTGATGTGAGCAAATACGAATTTCCATTAAAGGACTATATAGACGCCAAATTTTTGCTAGCCGGTTTTCTCCTTTCCAACGACCCGCTAGACATTGGTATACACGGAACGCCCCGTGGTATTCGCCTACGGCCTCTAAATAATTTATAATTGAATTTCCTCTTGACGCTGTTTCGGTTTCGGTTTCAGCAACCGAATTTGCTGTGTCATGTAGTCAATGCTTAAGTCATGTGAGACAAAAAAATGGCAATATAACTACTAACACGTCGTTTGATGTAATTATAGTTATTGAAGCAGACTGGTTTAAGTGTTAGTGTGGGTTAAAACTATGTGCATGAGCATTTATATTGCCGGTTTATTGTGAGAGGTTGGGGCCCTCCAATGGGCCCCAACCCTTTCAGAGAGAACGCTCCTCGTAGAAAAAAAAAAATTGCCGACGATTACGTTCCTCGGTAATGCGATTTTTGAGCGCAGCTGCTGCGGTACTTCGACCCATGGGCGACCGCAGATGGAACACGCAGTGCCGATTAACGGAGGTGGACATGGGTTTATAGGCTTCGGCAGCGCGCACAGTGATCCGCCGCCGCCTCTCCTCGAGGAATCCTCACTGGAAACATTCTCGAATGACGTTGCACGGTCTCACCTATAGTCACGTGACAATGAGGCAAATAAGGATGTCAACTCAGGCTATTAGTTGTCCTAAGAGGATTCTGGTGTGGGCTAGTTGGTTCATACTTTCTATGAAACAGATTGACACAGCGCAAGGTAACGAGGACACAGAAGAAGAAACACGACGGGCGCTGTCCTGTGTTTCGTGTTTCTTCCACCACACCAGCTATTAACGCAATATGAGACAGTCGGTTGGCGTAGACTGCAAACAGGAAGCTTTCATAACTTACACATACTTCATAAAATGTTTCCGAACCAGTACGCGGACACATGCAAGTGGCGTGGAGCCACCCCCACTTTATACCATATTACATGAGAGTGTAAAAACAATTATTCATTCCATAAACTAAGAGCCCGATGCGGAACATTGGGAGAGCCTGCTCACCAGCAGCGTGCTGGCGGTCCAAAAAGGACTGGTCCAGCATGCGTATGAAATAGCAAGGCTCAGTGGGGCCCTGGAATAAGGGCAACACCCCTGGAAGACTCGGAACTTCAACATGAAGACACCCGGGTCCCGTTGAATCGACCAATTTTTGACGCCAATAATGTTTATTTTCTCTCTCTCTCTTCTCGTCCTCGTTCCGTTACGCTGTTTCAATCTGTTTCTCAGAAAGTATTAATTGTCATTCGTCGGAAACGACATTAAATTCGCCGCCTGAGAGGGGACCAGGCACATATCCAACGGGGGGGTCGGCCCGCGCTCAACACCCCCTCCCGAGCAGTGTTCTTGTTAGGCGCCCTGCGCCCCCACTCCCCCCCGCCCGCGTGCTTTTCTCTATACAGCTGCCTTGGGCCCCTCCCGAAAAATATTCCACGTGCCTGCAGGGGGCTATTGTAATTGCTTGAAATTCAAAGGGTTCTGTAGCGCAGTGCCTATTATTCGTGTCTCCCTCTTCTCCAGAATCCTTAAATTTCGAGGGATTGATCATCAATCGCGAGCGCAGCTGCTCACGTAACACCATATTACACGCTATTTGCTCTTACGCAACACCATTTAACGCAAAAGGTTACACATCACTGTTTGAGTAAAAAATTAATGATTCGCGGATGCGAAATCAAATGGAGAGCGTTAGCTAAGTTTTTTTCAGCTATACTGTCGACAAATTCGGATACCAAAGTGTACATCACGTGACGATGATCCGTTTGGTACCACCCGCATCCCTCAGCGACCACTGATTCACCCGCCACGGCCCTCCGAAGGTCGCCCTTTATGGTTTCGAGGACCAAAGATCGTCGGTACGAATCCCTCTCCCTCACACATGCCAGGCTTCAACTCGACAAACAACTTTGTGCTCCGAATCATGCCGATTCATTTGCCACCACTCCGAACCCTCTGCGCCAAACAGGTGGGCCACAATTTTGTCACCAATGGCAACCCCAAAATGTTCTGAGCAAGTGATTTCACAAACTGTCCAGGCGGAAATGTTTATGTTATAACATATACTGATTGGTTGGCAGGTAAAGCGCTGAACGAAGCAAAAGTTGGTGATGGGAGAGAGGTCTGTTTCTTTTTACGTAAAAAATAATGTATACACACAATCTCATTTAGAACAAGTGGAAGTACGATTAACATATCGAGTGTCACGTGTGTCGGTGCCGGCTTAGCTATTCTAGACGAATTCGCTGACTCTGCACCATTTAAAAATACCTGTATAACCGGAGGATAGCAAAAAAGAAAACAATTGCAACTACGACACAGAAAACAAGAAAGGTTCTGCGAGGCCGCCAACCTTTTAGCCCGAGGGTCTTTAAACCGGGTTGAGGTGGCCTCGGATCGGGGATTCGCGAGGGAGCGAATGCACTCGTTCAGCGAGATGACGCAGGCCTACAGAGCCTCGCGCCAGCTCTACCCCCCGCCCCACCCCTCCCTAGATAACAAACACGCAACACTCTGGCGCAAACTACAGAGCACACACTCCCTTCACCCCTGACCCTAGCCCACTATCATCCCTCCTTTTCCAATCCTGCCTGCACCTTGTGCCCAGAACCATTCGCCGCTTCCCTCCACATCCTCTCCCTCTGCCCGGCGGACCCTCCCCCGCGCGGCCTAGAGGACCTCAAGACCTGGGAGGACTGGGAGACCCTGCTGCCCTCGGAGGACCCGGCCGTGCAGACAATCGCCACCGGCCGGGCTGCCAGTGTTAGGAACCTTAGGGACATAAACACTTGAGTGCAGCGGGGTCGTGCGGAGACCCAGGGGCGTGCCCCGATTTCCTCTCCAACAATAGTTTTTCTCTCTCTCTCTCTGTACGTTCGTGAGCAAGAAATATATAAACACAATCAACATGCGCGCTTGTGATATGTGCCTATTTTTTTTTAAATATGGCGCCTAAAAACAAAATATTTACAGAACGTTTTGCATTTCTCTAACCCTTCAACCCATATGTATTCTTTGTTCTGAGCCCTTAGTACGAAAAGCCCTAAAATTTCAACTAGTTTAGCAAACAAGGCTGTAGCAAAATAGCTTTTTAAATTTGTGGTCTAGCTTTCCACGCCGCCGGCGCGGCTGCCGCCGTCGAAAAATGGCCTTGCGCCGCCGCCGCCGCCGACGACGACTAGAAACGACCGCCACGCCGCCGCCGTTCGAAGCCGACCCGGCGCACACCTCTACTATTAAAGGGGCTTTGAAACGCCTTCCGAGGAGAGCGCATTAACTCACTTAATCAGTGCACTGTGTTGTCGTGAAAACCAGAGCCAAATAATACTCTTCTACACGCAGCAGACGACCCACAATCACTCGTCAAAGTTGGCGAGCCCTTCCCGGCGACTTTTTCATGCTCGCACCCTCCTCCGTACCCCGCATCTGCGTAGACAAGGTGAGAGGGGGCCATTGGTTAGGTTCTTGCAGCCGTCGGGCAGCTACCGTGGCCGTGGCCGGTTAGCTCCGGCGGGTCGGGAAGCTTCGCTCCCAGAGGGGGTCGGCGAAGGAGCGCCTACCTTCCAGCGCGCAAAAAAGTGACGAGAGGAGAGGGAAAGGCGCGAAGACGCTGAAATTCAAATTTTGGCTACAGATAACTCAGCTTCTACAAAGCGCATTTAAAAATTCTTGCTGGGCACTATTCGTGAAGCGGCGTGCTTCAATATCCCAGGCATGCCGCAGCTTTATTAGAGCCCCCTTCGCAGCCCCTTTAACTAGAGGGAAAGCTGGCGTCCCGCCTTTGGGAGTTTGCGTGGAGCTTCCTCGAGACTACCTGAGCCACCATGGGCGCTCTAAGCACCATGGGGCGGAGAGCTACAGACTGCAGAGCCACGAGTTTTGGCCAAAAATTAATGAAAACACAAACGTTGTTCGGTATTCAAGAATATACTAACATTCAATATCCTGTCTATAAACTGCAACAAACGAGCAGAAAAGCAGGTAAATGTAAAGTTTGCCCAAAATAAGCGATGGCTTGCTCTCCTATTGGCCGAATATTGCAGACCACAAACCCAATATTTCGTGCTAATGGGCGCATTTTTTAAAAAGATATATGTTAAAAAAATGTCGCTTCAACACTAAGAGGTTTTTTAATGGCACTTCGGAAACCAAAAACCTTTTATTGGCGTCGTGTGTTGTTGCGTTCTCGCTACTATGGCTTTTGCGCACTACGTTTGCGCCAAAGTCGTCTGCGCCGTGGACGGAACGGGACTTCTTAGTAACGGCACTCTCTGTTCCTGAAAAAAACAGACTGTCCCGCATCAAGTAGCTCATCACCCCATGATCCTTGGAGCGCCCATGGTGGCTCAGGTGCAATGCCACCAGCTTTCCCTCTAGTTAATAGTAGGAAACTCTATGCCAGCAGTAGTAGCACCCCCCCCCCAACATTTCTTCAGAGGGGGCACCTCCTCCCCCCCCCCAGTCTCTATCTGCTTACACTCAGTTCAGATTTGTGACAAATACCAATTCTAGGACGTTAGTATAATGTAAATCACAGCGGCTGATCTAGTTGGCTTCGTAGCCAGCCATAAAGCATTTCGTTTGAGTAACCTGGACCAACCATGCTCCTTGATCGACTTACCCCTATTGGTGAGAACGATTAGCACAGATGAAACAGACTATGTTCATTTTTTCAATGGAGTTGATCGCATCACGCATAAAGCGATTGTGTGCATCTACCGCCTATGCCAAAAGTAACCGAGCAGCCGCGGCGGCCGGAGCGGACTCGCAGCCGAGCAGCGGCGTACATTGACGTCTCCGGCGCTGCTCCCCGGCTGTAAACTGGTTGACGTAAGCCTGCGCCCTCGCTCAGTGTGGCAGCGCTTTGAAGGCGCCAAATAGCTTGCCGCAAATGCTACCACGGCCGGGCTCGAATAGCGGCGGCGGCGCACACTTTGTACGGCCTGCGCTTGCGCTATGGGGGTGTTTCCTGTCTGCCTCCGCGGCGCGATCGTGGCGTTGCGACCCTACCGCTCCTTAATGTTCCTGTATATGCTCCCGCAGGGAGCAGAGTTGCGCGAAGGTCCTCCATTATGTTCCATTCTGTGCGGGAAAGCCGCCGCTCGTGCGTACAGGGGCTGCGTTAATGGGGTCGCTGTGTACAGCGCTTGGGCTTGTTTTTTTATTTGCGTACAAATTGCACTCGATCGCAAGTTTTTAAACGTAACGTCAAAAATTAATCTGTGATTTGCCGAAGGTGTTCATACAGCACGAAAAAAAATCGCTAGATATTAACAGCAAATTGAAGTCATGACAAATTGACGACAAATACTAGAAACAGGCTGCAATAGTTTTTTTCTGGAACAAGTAATTTCAGATGAACAATGAGTCCCGTTCAGGATGGGACAGCGTCTGTCCCGTCGCGTCATGACTTCCTGCGTGGTCGTCTTAAGAAAAAAAGAGCATAGCGACGAATTACTTTCTTCATAACTGGCGCCGCCGCGTGCTCTGTGCGAGTTATGCACGGAAAATATGAAAACGCATCTCCCTAGACCCACATTAAAATGATTATGCAACTTGTTTCAGGCAGGCAGACAAAAGCGACACCAATGAATTCAACAGGCGAGTCTGACCTAACGAAAAAAATTTCAAACTCAATACATTGCCTAAAACATTTTACAAAATGCACCCTGTTTCTAAATGCAGTGAAATGACGAATCCTTAAAGGACCTTGAAAGTACTCTTTCTCGTTGATATTATTAGCTTGCCGAATTTTTATTAAAAGCATCATCTTTTCATCTGAATTATTAAATTGTAATATTTGGTCGCACTTAACGCGGCCCATTCTCAAAAGCCACTTCAATCGCCAAACGCATTTCAGCCGCTGAATTTCCAAACGGCATTTCGTAAAACGCTTTGCCGTTTCCAGTGCGGTTGTTGCGGTTTGGCGCACTGCATGCAGTCTTAGCTGACGACTGCGTCACTCACTACCACCGCAGAACCCCAAGCCTGACGCCACAGGTGTGCACGGAGAATGTGTGAAATGTAGCCGACAGCGTGGGCTCACATGAGGAGTCGAGCTGACGAGGGGTCGCCCTGCTTCTCTGCGGAAAGTGAACACTTGACGTCACGAAAATCATGTGATCGCCTCTCGTCGAATGGTGTTTGGAGCAGCAAGGGAAAACAGACGCGCAACTCTGCTCCCTGCGGGAGCATATACAGGAACACAAACCGCTTCTCAGCTGGGGAACTGGTGATGGGGACTGGTGAATGCATTCATTTGAAAATGGCAGAGAGGTTGCGTGGGGAGCAATCCCTAGTGGGCCGCTCCCCTCACAGTACTAGGAGGAGTTCCTTAATCAGGGGCCCCATTAATTGGTCTGGGCCGCAATTCAGCGAGCTCGAGTGGCGGCCCAGACCGATGGGCCGGCGGACTGGCCGCTCGCATGTGAAATGCTGCGGCGCGTGGGCGCTTTCGCTCGCTTATCGCGCTTTTGAAGCCCTGCAAACTGTTTTGAATCTATTCAGGCTAGTATATACTCAATCCGTAGGACTGCAAATGCCTTGCGCATTGATGTATTCCAGTTGCATATTGTTTATGGCCAAAGGTGATGTGAATTTGTACCGTATAGTAATATTCTGCGGCGTATGTCGCCTATACTCCTTTTTATGGTCGCAACAGACCATGATCACAGTTCACAAAGGCTGTATGCACACTGCCCGTTCGAATACTAATTGAAGCTAGCTGACAGAGTGAGATATGCAATCATGAAGACGACTCAAACAAGCAAATTAGCTCTGTTATCACACACTTATATTGGCTAAGAAACTTCGAGACTTCGAAACAAATACGCCTTCCCAAGTGTTATAACTTCGCCTGCATTTGAGGAACCTTAGTTTAAAACTAACCGTTTATTTCACTCTACTTAAACTTAACTCCTAGGAATACACTCTTACTTAATTCCAACTTAAACTGCCATCTGGTTTTGAGAACATCAAAAAAACCTCAGTAAACTTTTTGTGTTACAGAAAAAGAAAATAAAGCACGTAGCTGGAATCAGTTTCACAGCCCACACCCGTCCGTTCTTCCTTGAATATGAAATTATGTTAGTTAACATTATGCACGAATATCCATGTCCAACATTCTCGAACAAAAATTTTGACTATTGGAAAATGGCAAGGTCCTAATTTATGGAAATAGTTAAGGTAAGGAAATATTGAAGGCGCTGTTTAACAAATTTAGAGAAAGTACGGAAATATAGACTGCTGCTGTATAGTCTCATCAGCATTTAAAAAAAAAAACTGTGAACACATTCTTATGATGTGCAAATGCGAGAGCATCTGTCTCACTTCTAGGTGGACACCTCAACCGAGGCGTTTGCTCCGTGTGCCGCATTTCTGCCACAGTGTTGTCAACGCCAACGCCAATGAACGCCGGCGGCCTGTTGCTCCAGGAGGAGTGGTGACGTCATTGGCGTGCCGCGTTTCTGCCATGGGGTTCTGATGACGGTGGAGTTTTTGCGCAATGACTCATGTTCTAGCATTAAAGCTCGTGTTACCCCCTCCCCCGCGCGCATACACGCATATACACACACACACACACACACACACACACACACACACACACACACACACACACACACACACACACACACACACACACACACACACACACACACACACGCACGCACGCACACACACACACACACACACACACACACACACACACACACACACACACACACACACACACACACACACACACACACACACACACACACACACACACACACACACACACACACAC
The DNA here is from genome assembly GCF_052857255.1 of Amblyomma americanum. NCBI lineage: Eukaryota > Metazoa > Arthropoda > Arachnida > Ixodida > Ixodidae > Amblyomma > Amblyomma americanum. Next base: position 99,522,983 of record NC_135500.1, read on the forward strand.
ACACACACACACACACACACACACACACACAGATAAGTTCCGGAGTCCCCGCCAACAGCCTTACCATCAGTGTCGAGTGTCGACTGAAAAGTTCCCTTTCGTTCTCAATATTTACCTGCGAATTTTTTCTCACAGTTGCAAGTTCTCTGTGCTGCTGCACCATCTTCTAAGTTATTCGTACCTGTTACAAGCAAGTAGATGTTAAAAATATGCACGCGTTGTCAAAAGTAGAGCCGAAATGGTCTGCTTCTAAACCGAGTAGTACAGCACTTCTAGCCATGACAGTGCGCTACGTGTCTCCAGAGGGCCGCTTCTTCTGCCGGCATCTTCCCTTTGCGGGACCTCGGAGGCGCTTGAGCAAGAGATTGTATGGTGCCAGGAACCGTCGTGTGCTCATTAGGGGTCCGAAGGCTGACAGCCTGGCCGTCATCTTAATTCCCACGCATGCCAACAAGCATTCAACTGGTCAAGTTTGCTTGACCACCAAAGACTGTACGGGAGCCGGCAGAAGGGGAAAAGACTCAAGCAAGCGGGAGGTCCGGGGAAGGCGGGGAATGCCGCAGACGTCGACGCTGAGAGAGGGGCGAGGGCGACGCTACAGCCTGGAAAGACGGATCGCCCGAATGGACGGGAAAAAACACGAAGATAGCCAGTCGGTGGGGTGACGAGCAAGGCCCGAGACGACACCGCTGGCAGTCGGTCCTCCGGTTCCCCAAGCGGTAGGGGAAAAGCTGAGCCTCGCCCAACGAACAAGGTCCACTCCGCAGTCCCTCCGTTCCTTCTCACGAAGACTCGTCGCCAACGCAGAGGCGTGTAAGCTTGGGCACCCCGGCCTCTGCATCGTGCATACTCGATAACATGCAATTCTTGAATATATCTTTTTGTTCCAACTGAGTGTAGCCGTGTATCTTTGCCTCTCCGTCCCGTGCGGACCTGCGCAGTATGTGGGGTCGTCACACGTGATGTCAAAAGTGGGGTCTCAAAAACAAAGGTCCTCTGAATGCTGCGACATTCATGACTTCAAATATTAATTCAAGAAAAATCATGCGACTGACTGTGGGACTTTGACCCCCATTTAAGAGGCCTGAGACATCGAAGGGCTAGAGCGGACTAAGTGTCTCTGTCTGATGGAGCTCCCACTCCGCAGGCATCGCTCGGAGCAAGCATGTTGGCACTAGGAAGCGTTAATCCGATATTTACGTGCGATAAGACTGGGGTTAACGTCAGCTATTTCTTTTCCGAGTTCGAAGAAATTGGGGAAAAGGGGGATGGTCCGATGCGCAACTGCTGGGGATGGCAAGGTGCAAGGTGGCAGGAGCTGCTCATGATTTTGCATGACGAGACGAAAGGCTAGGTTCGCACAATGATTTTCGGAAGTGAAGAAGCTTGCGTTTCAACACTTCGATACTGAACCCCGCCTAGCGCGTGTACGGAAGTTCCGCGGGGCCGGACGGATGCATGGTAGGGGAGGACGTGCAAACGTTTGCTTCGCGACGTCAGCGCCTAGCACGCGATACGCTAATGAGTGAGGAGGAAGCCCAACAAACAAAAATTCTCCTCGAAATCTCCCCAAAATAACCCATCGAAACATCTGGAATCTCCCCAAGGGGTGCTCGCTTTTCACGATCATGTCCAAAAAATGTTCGCACAAATAGGAGTGTCCAAAAAATTGAGCGCTACAGGAAAATACCCCAAAAGTTTAGTGCTGGATTTCTCGGCTCTAGCTCAGTAAAATTATTCCTCCTTTTTTATGCAGCCTTCAGGCATCTAAGAGCTCACATGTGCCATATTTCAGGCAAATATTTACGTTACAGGTGGTGTAATACACCTGTCACTCGTGTGAATGCGTTCTGGCTCGGCCGTCCTGTACTTACCAGTTTGCATGAAATGTCCTAGCATTTTACGCGCAAAGAAAATGAATTCAAAAAGTCGCCCGATCCCGCCCATATAACAGGAAATAGCAGTGCAATACAGATGTCATTTCAGTTTACTAGCTGTGCTCTTTGCATTTAAATAAACACAAACGGCAGACGCATATGTATGCACCATTCAGTACACAATGTACGTAGCACTAGGGCGTCAGCAATAGTGATGACCACTTTTTCTCTAGCCCTGAAAATTCTGAAAAAATCAAGAAAGAAAAACATAATGCAGACTTAAATTTGATGTACCTTGAGCAAGCATTCTAAGGGCTACAAAAGCATATATGCACACGCAGAAGCAAACGCATGTAAACAGCAACTTGAGTGGCCAAAAGAAAAGGCGATATGGGCGTACGCTGCAGATGCGCGGTTTCAGGTCACGGATTTTCTGCAGGTTGAAACCCATTTCTCGCTTATAGAGTCGCATGAGCCTCGAAGCAAGCTTCAGCGACGTGTTACACAGAGAGCAATATTAGCTGCCAGCTGCAGGCCACACTTGTACAGGAGGAAGAACAGGATTTTAGATTTCACCTCCTCAAGTGTGGCCTCGAACCAGCGGCTAATAATAGAGCTACTGGCTTCTTTGACGGGGCACGTGGTCCAGAGACTTTTGTCCCCGACTGTGCATGCCTGTGTTGTTCCTCTGCTTGTGTTTTCTTTCTTCCCCCGCGGGACCGATTGTCGTTAATCAGCGCTCTGAAGTGCGAAAGCGGGTGCGCGCCACCAGCCGCCGCAGAAGCAAGCGGCCCGCGAACGGTAGGCTGCGGTTAGTGCCTCTAGCTGCGGTTAAAGCCCCTAATTGAGGGGCTTTAGCTGCGGTAGGGTCACCGCTCCCCTAGCGGCGGCGGAGAGCGCGACTCGCGTAGAAGAGCCCCCATTGTCCGCGCGCTCAGTGCGGAGGCCGTACGAAAGAGCTCACGCTCCCCTCGAGACCGGCCGTGATGCTACCCGCTTATCAAGAAAGCGAGGGCGAAGGCTCCGTTTCACACTCGCAGCCACGGGAGACCGCAGCGCCACCGCTCGGCTGTGAGCCCGCTGCGCGGCCGCCGGCGCAGCTCCTCGGTTACTTTTGGCAAAGAGGGCACATCTTTAAGCTGCCCATCCCAATTTAAGTTTAATATTCATTAAAAAATACAGACTTGCAAAGTGCAATACAAGAACAACTATGAACAAGGAACAAAATTTATGAAATATTTAAATTAATTTTTGAATAATAAATTAACTGCTAAATATTTACAGGAGTAGACATTTAGGCTATTTGGAGTGGTTCACCTTACAAAACAGCGCAAAGGACGGGACGAACAGCGCTCGTCCTGTTGTCTCGTTGTTGTCCCGTCCTTTGCGCTGTTTTTAAGATGAGCGAAAAATTGTGGAGGTACCTATGCAAATTCTTATGATGTGCAAATGCGAGAGCATCTGTCTCACTCGTTGGCGGACACCTTAACCGAGCCGTTTGCTCCAGTGCCGCGTTTCTGCCACAGTGTTGTCAACGCCAACGCCAATGAACGCCGGTGGCCTATTGCTCCAGGAGGAGTGGTGACGTCATTGGCGTGCCGCGTTTCTGCCACGGGTTTCTGATGACGGTGGAGTTTTTGCGCAATGACTCATGTTCTCGTATTAAAGCTCGTGTTACCCCCTCCCCCGCGCGCGCGCACGCACGCACGCACACACACACACGCACGCACGCACGCGCGCGCACACACACACACACACACACACACACACACACACACACACACACACACACACACACACACACACACACACACACACACACACACACACACACACACACACACACACACACACACACACACACACACACACACACACACACACACACACACACACACACACACACACACACACACACAGATAAGTTCCGGAGTCCCCGCCAACAGTCTTACCACCAGTGTCGAGTGTCGAATGAAAAGTTCCCTTTCGTTCTCATTTTTTAGCTGCGAATTTTTTCTCACGCTTGCAAGTTCCCTGTGCTGCTGTAACATCTACGTTATTCGTCGCTGTTATAATCAAGTAGATATTTAAAATATGCACGCGTTGTCTAAAGTAGAGCTGAAATGGTCTGCTTCTAGGCAGAGTAGTACAGCAATCGTACCTATGACAGTGCGCTACGCGTCTCCGGAGGGCCGATACCTCAGGCGGCATCTTCCCTTTGTGGAACCCCGGAGGCGTCTGAGCAAGAGACTGTATAGCGCCAGAATCGTCAGGTGTCGGGGGCAAGTCTCATTAGGGGTACGAAGGCCGAGAGCCTGGCCGTCATCTTTATTCCCACGCATGCCAACAAGAATTCAACTGGTCAAGCACACCCTACAAGAGTGACACGGGCGCCGGCAGGAGGGCAAAAGACCCAAGCCGGCGGGAGGTCCGGGGAATAGGGGGAATGACGCAGGCGCAGGCACAAGGTTGGGGGCGAGAGAGATACTCCTGCCTGGAAAGAGGGATTGCCCGAATGGAGGGAAAAACAAGAAAAGCGGGGAAGTAGAGAGACAACACCGAGAGGTCCGAGACAACACCGCTGGACAGTCGGCCCTCCGGCGCGCCCCAAGCGCACAAGTCATCGGGGAGAAGCTGAGCTTCAGGGAACGAACAAGGTCAACTGCGCAGCCCCTTCTTTCCTTTTACGAAGACTCCAGCGCCAACGCAGCGGCATGTTAGCTTGGACACCTCAGCCTCTGCATCATGTACTCGATATTATGTAATTCTTGAATATAGCTGTTTTGTTACAACCGAGTCTAGCGGTGTCTCTTTGCCTCTCCGTCCCGTGTGGACCCGCGCAGTATGTGGGGTCAAAAGTGGGGTCTCAAAAAAAATGTCCTCTGAATGCTGTGACATTCATGACTTTCAATTTTTAATTCAAGAAAGAATGATGCGACTGACTGTGGAACTTTGACCCCCATTTGAGAGGCCTGAGACATCGAAGGGCTAGAGCGGACAAAGTGTCTCTGTCTGATGGAGCTCCCACTCCGCAGCCATCGCTCGGAGCAAGCATGTTGCCATTAGGAAGCGTTAATCCGACATCTACGTGTGATAAGACTGGAGTTAACGTCAGCGATTTCTTTTCCGTGCTAGAAGAAATTAGGGAAATGGGAGATGGTCCGATGTGCACCTGCTGGGGATGGAAAGGTACAAGATGGCAGGAGCTGCTCATGATTTTGCATGACGAGACGAAAGGCTAGGTTCGCACAATAATTTTCGGAAGTGAAGAAGCTTGCGTTTGAACACTTCGATACTGAACCCCGCATTGCACGTGTACGAAAGTTCTGCGGGGCCGGAGAGATGCATGGTAGGGGAGAACGTGCGAACGTTTGCTTCGCGACGTCAGCGCCTAGCACGCGATACGCTAATGAGTGAGGAGGAAGCCCAACGAACAAAAATTCACCTCGAAATCTCCCCAAAATAACCCATCGAAACATCTGGAATCTCCCCAAGGGGTGCTCGCTTTTCCCGATCATGTCCAAAAAATGTTCGCACAAATAGGAGTGTCCAAAAAATTGAGCGCTACAGGAAAATACCCCAAAAGTTTAGTGCTGGATTTCTCGGCTCTAGCTCAGTAAAATTATTCCTCCTTTTTTATGCAGCCTTCAGGCATCTAAGAGGACACATGTGCCATATTTCAGGCAAATATTTACGTTACAGGTGGTGTAATACACCTGTCACTCGTGTGAATGCATTCTGGCTCGGCCGTCCTGTACTTACCAGTTTGCATGAAATGTCCTAGCATTTTACGCGCAAAGAAAATGAATTCAAAAAGTCGCCCGATCCCGCCCATATAACAGGAAATAGCAGTGCAATACACATGTCATTTCAGTTTACTAGCTGTGCTCTTTGCATTTAAATAAACACAAACGGCAGACGTATATGTATGCACCATTCAGTACACAATGTACGTAGCACTAGGGCGTCAGCAATAGTGATGACCACTTTTTCTCTAGCCCTGAAAATTCTGAAAAAATCAAGAAAGAAAAACATAATGCAGACTTAAATTTGATGTACCTTGAGCAAGCATTCTAAGGGCTACAAAAGCATATATGCACACGCAAAAGCAAACGCATGTAAACAGCAACTTGAGTGGCCAAAAGAAAAGGCGATATGGGCGGACGCTGCAGATGCGCGGCTTCAGGTCACGGATTTTCTGCAGGTTGAAACCCATTTCTCGCTTATAGAGTCGCATGAGCCTCGAAGAAAGCTTCAGCGACGACTTACAGAGAGAGAAATAACTTTAATTTGCAGTCTTCAAAAATGACGGCGTATAAGGCTATAGCGTAAAGCCCCATTTATTCTTCTAACTGAAGGCAGGAATTCGTTGGCACTCTGCGGCGGTCAGGGCGAGACCGATGACTTTGTGTTGTTCTGCTTCGTGGTGAGCAATATAAGGTCTCCCAGGATTGCACATTTCTATTCGGGTCGTTATAGAAGGGCAGGTCCAGGCCATGTGGACTATATCTGCAGTGCTATTGCAGTGCATACATCTAGGATTAAAATCTTCTGGATGCGATTTACTGTACAGTTCAGGGTTTGGAAACACCCCGGTTTGAAATTTCCTCCACATGATTTCCTCTTTCCCACTGAGCTGTTTATCTGCTGCTGAATAGGTCTTACTACCGAGCTTATAATGAGAAATTATTTCATGGAATGTTGTGAGTTCGTCACCCGATGAGAAGTGTACCTTGCTTGGAGGCGGCACGTCAGCGGCGATCGACCGGAAAGAGCCCTTGGGCGGTCGCGTGCACCTTGTCGTTGCCCCACATGCCCTGATGAGCCGGGGACCAGATCAGTGAGATTAGCTCTCATGGTACTTGCCCTTCTCTCAGAATATTGGCGGCTGCAGCAGGGATTCTGCCCATATCACAATTCTTAATGGCTGCCTTAGAGTCCCTCACTATCACCCTTGTACCGTTTTGCATTATAGTTAGAGCAATGGCAACTTCTTCTGCCTCAGTTGCACTTGTGTTTTTAAAGGTGCATCACGAGACCGGGTCTCCACTCTCACCAACCACTACCGCTGTGTGTGCTGCCTTGCGATCGTATTCGGCAGCTTCCGTGTAGAGCACATCGGATCTGGCACGAAATTTGCCCTGTAGGACCACAGCCCCATCTTTGCGTCCACCTTCATGAAATACCGGATGCATGTTCTTTGGCAGCGGTGGAATTTTGTGTCAACCCCTGGTTGCTCTAGTTACGTTATCTCTCCGCTTTGAACACTCCGAGGGCTTGAACCCCAGGCGCTACATGATGTCGTCCAGCTTCGCCATCTGCGCCGATAGCTGTCTAGACCTATTTTCTTGCTCAGGGCAATAAAATGCAATGTTGAGGTCAACGGCTAAGTCTGATATCCTCAAGACTAGCTTATGCAATCTTCCTGCTCGTTCGCATTGCATCTTCGTGGCAGTGCTTCCTGCGCTTGATGTTCGCGATTGACAAACTGCAGTGCAATGTGTCACAGAATTAAGGATACGACAGCTCGTCAATCGTGCTGCTTCTTTTTAGTGTAGTTTTGGATTGTGTTGTCCTGACAAAAGTGTGCTGCGCACTAACCGCCAAGCACACAAGGAAACAAGACACATGAACACACGATGCTGAGATGACCTGGGTTTACTTGCCGGTACTCCACAACATCGGAGCTTTCGATCGCACTCGGACCTATTAACTACCCCTGCCTAGGCGTACGCCCTGCGACGGCCGTTATAACCGTGCGGCTGGCCAGTAGGGTCACTTCACTGGGAGATTGAGTTTCAGAGGCCAGCTACGGAGAATTCACCGCGAGGTCCTGGTTTCCCTGTAAACAGAAACCGCCGCGTCGCTAGCCGGACGGCGGACCCCCACTTTCAGGAAGAAGATCGCAATGTATCTGAAAACCTTTTGAGTTTTCGTACACCGCCTTCAGAGCCGGATTTCGTGCATCCAACCTGAGTACGAACCCAGTCCTGCCTCCACCAGGCATCGGACTTCATGAGCGCAAATGGCCCTCACAGTTGCATGAAAGTCGCTGCAGCCTCTCACGTGTGCTGTCTCAGAGGATGCATGGGTCCCAGCCATATCGGTCCACACCTCCCCCGTTGCAGTTCTAAAAAGTCGGGCAGCCAAAACCGCCCTTGGCCCTTTCAGCTGACGGGGCGCGGACTTCGTGCTCGAGCCCCCAAATCGGATTTTTCCCCCATATCAAAAAAGGAGCGCGCATTACAGAAAAAAAAGGAAATGCAAAAAAAATCATGATGCACGCGACATGACGAATGATAAAAAGAATTTGGCTACCTCGATGGAAGAAGAGGAGGAAGAAGGGGTGAGAAGAGTCGAAAATATTCGTTTGAAGTTACCGTTGACCACTGGTCGCCGTTTTGGGCGATGTCACGAAAAACAAGCCAAATAAACAAGGGCATAAGCGCGTTTATTATTAATTGTCAGGAACGCTAATGCACACAAAAATACACACACACACATACGACAAATATGACCGGAGTAGTCCTCCAATGTCCTTGCAATCGTTTATCGAACATCACTAAGTTTGAGGCACTGCATTATGTAGCGCCAGGAGTCAACGTGCAGAGAACCCTCGCACGCACAACCCCATCATAGATCATGTAGTTGTCATCCAGATAGCACCTTGCCTTCTTCACGTCCATGGAGGTTCGGATTTTTCAGACAGTGACACCAGGTGTTCATCTTGCGTAGCGACGCGGTACCACACAATACGCCGAAGGCAAAAGCGCAGTGATGCTTGACAGAAGCTGTTGGGCGTCCGTCAAGGCTCATCACGAATTTCACTGCCTTGTTCAGCAGGGTCTGGTTCTGCTCTTTAGCTTTGTCTATCGCTCCACAAGCCACATCACGTCTTTCCAGGAAGAGCACCTTACGCTAACCTTAGATAGGAAGACATTCTGTGTGACCATCACTTGACGCACGCCAAGGACCTCGTCGGACTTGTTGCCGGTGCTCCCGATGCGCAGCTCAACTAAGCTTCTCTTGAATTGGCCAACCGGGACCGAAAGCATCTGAGCAGTATTCAAAGTCAGCCGAGAGGTGACCAACGTAATTTTCCTTAGGCGTAGGTTGGATATCGGGGCACCAAGGATCTCGGCCATTAGCGCGGCCGTCTCCTCGCTCTCATTGTAAGCCCTGCGCACGTCTAAGTGAAAGCTCTCCAGGCACCCACATGCCTTGAGTGCCGCACAGAGTGCGCTGGTGAGAGCTCCTTGTGTTGTGCCATCACTGCCAGTGACAATGCCCCCGCAGTCAATGTGTAATGAGCGCAGTGAGTGACTCAAGGCCAACGAGGCATACACAGGGCACCGGACGCTGCCGACGAGCCCCCCGTGCCAGATCGTCACCTTTGTAGCGCCTCCGAGGGCCTGTGCCAGGGTTGCGGACACGGACGAAAGCTGGTCCATAAACAGGCACATTTGGACGCGGCCAGGACACTCCAGTCTGAGCTGCTCAAGAGAGGAATTTTTCTCCTGTAGGATTCGCGATGTGGTGTTGATATGCGCCAGAACGCGGCTTCTCAGCGTAGTGTTGAAAGGAAGTGCCGCGCACAACTTGCTGACAGTTGCTGCATCAAGGGAACAGTTGTGCAAACTGAGGTGCTCCAAAGTGCAGTTCGCAGATAATGCCTCGGCAATACACGTAGCCCCTCTGCTATCAAAGCTCCAATTTAGCATCGAGAGTGTTTGAAGCGAGTGGTGGCCAATCATGAACTTTGCCAATGCGTCTCCCACTGTGTCAGTAATTGATGTCTTTTCCAGAGCCAGGTGCTGAAATGATAGAATTCCTTCTAGCGCGTCAAACAGACTTCTCAAACAGTCAAGACAACCTCGCAGTCAGCTTATGCGCTCCCAGCTCATACCTGTTTCGCATAGACCAACCCAGGAGAACGTCTGCAGAAACCTGCTGCTCTAGAAGGCATCTGCCATGGTGTTGCAGGCGGAAGACTTTCTGCTGCCCTGGAGGGCTAAGTCTTCAGGCCGTTCACATGCGACTAGGGCTAGAAGCAGGGTGCTTGCAGATTCCCGAGACGGATGGTTGCTGATCAGCTTGACGCTGTGCAGAGTTTGCCCGTTTCCCCTCAGTACATGGGCCACCTCGGGCGCCAGGGCATCGCTGATGTGAATGTTGGTAATTTCAAGCCCACGCAGGCACTTCGGAGGACCAAAGGCTTGGAGAAATCTGCTCTCAGGAAGAACTCTACGGCTGGCATGAAGCACGACGCTCCGCAGGTTGTTCGCCGGTCCAACGATGACAGACGAGATGAAGGAGAGCCGATCAATGTGTTCGGTCGTGCACACAGACCTCGCGGATGCAGGGGTGCTGTCTTGGAAGCCAGGCCATAAGGAAGGCCCCATCGTTTTCATTGCCGGAACCATGGTATCTCGCCCACTGGTCATGTCTGCCGTCGTAAGAACGCGGACAAAGCTTGCCCGGTTCACAATCTGTCAGCACAAGCCTTGTCGCCCGCAACGCCTTGTTCCATGAGAATATGTTTTCAATAAGCCAGCATTCATGGAGCTCGCCCGTAGAGCAAGAGCGTTCGCTGTGAAGGCCACGTAGCAAGTGTTCGAGTCTCCAACGCCAAGAGTAGTGGTTAGCCGCACCGTCCATGCAAGTATTGCCGTTTCAACTCACCCGAAAAAGTTCCGTCGGTGTCGTAATACCAAATGAAACAGGCATATTTCTTCCACAGTGGTCTAAGCTCCGTTTGGACGAAGCGTTGATACTCACGCTCCCATGCACAAAGCGTGCGACGTCATTCTCGGAACACGAGTTCTTGCTTTTTGCCAGGATCTGCGGATCTTCAGCTGCGGCCGTAGCGATTCCACTGGTAGCACACTACGTGATCAACACTGGGGGCGTGCTCCGAGGCCGCAACATTTGGGAATAAGCCGAGGGAACGAAGCCTAGCACGGCTTCGAGCACCAGAGCGCACGAGAGCCTCCAGCGTCAATGTGCTATGGCTTCGTCTTCTTCTTAGCAAATGGCGCCATCTATTGCCACTCCTGATCCCGGATGCCATGTTTGGATGTCATGGGGGCTGCAGCAGAAATAATCTTGAAAAATAGGTCTCTTGAACTCATGGATGCTTAAACTATAAAATATGCTCTTTGGCATTGTTGCCTGTGGAGATATCAACAAACAGCTAAGGCATGTTAACGTTTAAAGGGGCCATGATAGTCTTTTTTCACGCATACCCTGCTTATCGCATTTAATCCTCAACATGTTAATTTAAAATTCCCCCAAGTTTCAGTTCATTCTGTGAGGTAAATATTTTAAAAGCGAAATTTTTCCGTTTCTTCTGCGAACTGTTCGCTAGTCTGGCAACGTCTCATCGCTGACGTCTAGGGGCATACCCGCTCCCATGCCCGCCCCTTCTAGTACGCTTTACCCGCGTCGTCTGCTGCGCGCTGTTGCATGCACGCATTCTTGCATGCACGCCGTAGACGGCGGTCGCTCGAAAAGTTTTCTTTTTTTTAGCTTATCGAAATAAAGTGCCTTTTCCGTGTTTTCTTTTCGGAAGCCTCTTCAGCTTTGTACGCGAGCTGAGTGATCCTTGGGAAAGCGGACTTGCTCGTGGCGCCCGTTTTGTGATTGTTGAAACAGAAATCGATGGATCCCTGTTTTATTTTTTACGCTTAGAAGCATGCTGTTCGTATGTTATGAGTGTTGTCTCTTTTGAGCAGTCAAGTGCTCCCGTATGTGAAAAGCGGCACGTGCCGTGCATGCCTTCGCCGATGTGCGCCGTGAAAGCCGCGCGTTTTGTAGTTGGCTACCAATTCCTTGTCCGCTATTCATCTGCTCGATAATTAAACTCAAATAATCACAAGGTGGCACTAGAGTAACCTCGAAGCACGAAGGGAGGAGGGAAAAGTGCCGAATGAGATGACTTCCCAGCTGCATGTGTGCATTTGTAAGTCGAACATACATTCCCTTCGGCTCGTAGAACCCTTTTGCAGGAACCAAGCCGCTTGCAAAACCCCAAGCGACTCGAATGCTTTCGCTGCGCGCACCGATGAATAATCGCAGCCGTATAAATTAATGCTCCAAAATAATAGTATATCATTTAGCATTTTGCTGTGCGTGCGCCTTGTGCCCCAGAAGTGAGACGATTACGACAACTGTAGCCCCGCGCTGAGGTGGTTTACATGGATGTGCGCAAACACTACTGCTTGTTTGCGTGGCATAAAACGCAAGGTGGGTTATACTTATCTTAAATATTACGTACTCTTGCTCACAAATTGCACTTTTGCTCATTAACACACTATGATAACACTGCAATAAGCGCAAATGATGCTATATCGTCTGCTTGGGAAACGCTTCGCGTTGGATACCGGCGCTTCCCGCTAATTGTATCTGCTTCCTCTTATGTCACCAAGATTTAATTTTAAATCGCTTTAGCTAAAAATACGTTCAAACATTACTTGAATTAATGAAAACAGCCAGATTTGTTGTCCACAATCGACGCCGACGGCTGCTGCCGGCTGCCTTCTGCACATGTTATATACAGTCTGGGTCACATATTGGCACTTCCCCCGTATTGAACGCGCGTCCTGCGATGTAAGCAGTCGTCGCTTTGAGGCCACTGTAGCCAAATCTACGCTCGATAGCTTTTTTCATGCGCTAAAACTTGCGAATTCGCTCTCCGCAACACGAATCCTGCGTACTCGCTAGGCCCCGTCAAGAAAGGGGCCGGCGGTCCACCGTCGACCGAAATTCAAGAATTGGTAAGAAAGTCTGAAGATTTGAAATGCAGCTCCTCGTTTCGCTTTTTTCGATACGGATAAGGTACACAAGCGCAGTGGTTCGGGCCGTCTATTCACCGGGCGAGAAGCTTTCGCTCGGCCGCACAAGCCCAGGCGACGGCGACGAGCGGCACCGTCGTGCGGCGTTTTCTCCCGTGTCGCTTGCCTCGCCGATCAGTTCTATGCGCAGGCACCGAATGAAAGCACATCTTCGCTGGTGCACGCACATCGCATATGCAGCCGTGGCTAGCATCACGTCCAATAAGTTTTAAAGTTCTTAAGTTTATAGAATGTCATATACCAACTAGTCCCCTACCATGCACACTCTGCAAGTTCCCGCTAAGTTCACACTTTACACTACTGCAATACGGGGTCGTTGGTCGCGCTGGCGTCGTCGCCGGTCTAGCGTGACGGACCGGTACGTCAGCGACGGCATTTGCATACCGACCAGCCAATCGACCGTCGATCGCCATCAGCTTAGTGTGACCATGCTCTGTTAATTAAGCATGATTAGGCACTGTTACTTTGCTTTAGCTTTATTTTTCAAGACTTCAGCGAGAGCAAATCACGTGATGCATCACGTGCCACCAGTGCGAGAACGAGCGTTTAGAGCGGCGGTTGACGCAGCGGCGGACGTGACTGCCAAGCGCAAGAGCGAATCACGTGACACATCACGTGCCACAGCTGGCGAGGAGCGGCCGAGCAGCAACCGGCGCAGCGGCGAACTTGACAGCCAAGCGCGCAGCTATGGCGTCGATGAAGAAGAATATCGAGGCAACTGCCGCGCGCGATTTTGCACTAGCGGCGCGCCTCCCGTTAGAGGTCAAATCTAAGAGCCGTTGACCTTCAGGCTCACCATGGGAGTAGTATTGAGCTTTTCGCTCTAAAATCATTTTTGTTCTGCTAAGCGGAAATAAAAATATGTGCCTAAACCAGCATACCTTGTCGTCGCCAACGGGAACCCAGGGATGAAATAGAAGGCTCCAACAGCTCTAACCATGAATTCAACGCAGCATTCTGTCCTGCGGCTTCTGACAGCACAGCGAGCGCTCAAACGTACGCGTTACACCCTCGTAACGATCCTGTGAGATTTATTTTCTAGCGATTGAGTGTGGGGATAAGACTGCTTGGAGCCAGAGGGGCCTGGGGGGAGGGGTGGGGGGACGTTGTGAGGTTTGAGCCGTGGACCGCCGCACCCATGGTGAAGCAGACCGCGCGTGCGGCGCGGTCCGGCGTGGGAGGCGAGATCAAGGTACAAGTAATCCGGTGGGCGTGGGGAGTCACTGTCGACGCGAACACAAACCGCTGCCACAGGATGGCTGGGCGACGGCGAAGTAGGCAGAGCATGCTAATCCATGGGCACTCGGAGCAAGAGGGTGGTTAGCCTCCGAAGGTCCCTCCCATCTACAACCGCAGTGGACGGCCACGGTGCAGTCGTCGGAGGCGCTGAGGAATGCAGGGTGCGTGCTAGGAGTCGACCACTGCCATGAACTCTGCCGCCGCGAACACCGCCTCGAACAGCCGCATCAGTAGGGCCTTGAAGCTGCACAACAGACTTGCGATGCGCCGCCGATGCATAGCTGAGGTGCTCGGGAAAGCTGCCGTGAATCCGTAGCTACAAAATCCCCGACGATGATTCAGTGATAAGAAAAAGGGCTGCCGCGCGCTGGGGCTGGCGCGCGAACGACTGGGAGCTGCGCGAAAAAGGCTGCGCAAGACGGCGTCCGTCCAGCGAGGGCAGCGACGGGAGGCCATTACAGCACCTCCGCTACAGCGGCGTTGCAAGGACTGCCGATAGTCGGCTCATGCCTTCAGGGATCGCCGCACCATGTTGAAGTTGGGGTGCACAGAGGAACCGCTCGAAGACGGGCACTCTGGTGACCGCCGCTTCCGGCGGCGCGATTGAAAGGCAGATCGCCGTCGTCTGCATGCTTGCGGCAGGGAGCTGACGGCCCTCGTGCGGGAAACGCATGCGCCGAGAGAGATGCGGGGTTAACCGCTTCCTTCGGCTGTTCGAGCGAAACTGTTTGATCTCTCAAAGCGACGAGTGCAAGAGCAAATTGCAGCTTGTGGCGCGAGGGAGAGGGAAAAGAGAGCGAGCAGTAGATTTTTATTTCTTTTTGAAAATCATTGGTCCTGAAACGTTGTAGTCGGATACCTTTCTGGGACCAAAATGAAACTATTGGTTTTTGTTGCAGCTTAACATACCGGAAAAAACGTTTCTGGACCCTTAGTGGGAGGACTGCCTTTTGCTTGTGTTTATACGTACTGCCTCTACGGTCTATAGAAACGTTTGATGAACGTCGTACTGGGACTGGAACATTCCATCCTTTTGGGTGCACATCGCGAGATACGTTGCTTGCTGGGAGAAGACACGCTAAAGAAAAAATACCAAGAGGAGCAACGGAAAGAGGAAATGACCGCTTTGTTTTTGGCCTATTCGCGATACTCCGCGCGCGGGTTCGTGCTCTCGCGCAAGCCTAGCGATTTTGACCAAGCTGTGGAGGCCGCATTGAATGAGGCGCGAAATGAGGCGCTAAAGGTGAACACAGATAGAGAACGCGTCGTCGAGATAACAGAGCCAAACCCCGAGCTTGCTCCTTTGACAGAACGCCAGAACAGAAGCGCCAACCGCCACACGGCTTCAGGCGCGGCATGAGATATTTTGAGGAAATCGTGTGCTTCGCTTGCCGGAGTCGCGGACAGACTCTAAGGTTCTGCCCAAACAATTGCCAATGGGAGCCACAAACCGAAGCAGGTGAGACCCGTCCCAAGCGAGCGTATACGGAGGGGCTCCACGTGCTTTGACAAAAAAAAGGCAGTGGCTTAGCTCGGCTTTGCCAGGATATACCTAGTGAGATGTTTGGTTTTGTTGGCTTATGGGGGTTTAATGTTCTAATGCGACTCTGGCTATGAGGGACCCCGTAGTGAAGGGCTCAGGAAATTTCGACCACCTGGGGTTCTTTAACGTGCACTGACATCGCACAGTATAAGCACCTCTAGAATTCTTGCGAGAGGTACGTTTCCCTGGTTGAGCTTGTTGTGGTCACTGTACGTTTAGCAATGAGAGACATTGGGTATACACATCTTTTATTCATTTTGCTTGACAGAGACGAACACTGCCCGATGATCAGTGAAATAGCATGCAGCGGTCTCAATTTTGTCTCTACAGTATTTCGATTTGGTGGAGTTTCTTTTGGTATACAAGGTCTATAGTAGTTCCCCGTTGTGTAGTCTAGACTTGAGGGTTCGCAGCTAAATTAAGGCAAAACTTTTCATTCATACACTGCTGCTATCTTCGTCGTCTTATGCTCATTCTCTATTTGTTGAGCAGCCAAGTGCCAGGCGACATCCTCGGGATCAGAAGAGGTAATCTCTTGTCTATAGCGACGTTTAGGAGCGGCTGAACTTCCAGCAACAGGCCAGGCCGCTGCGGCCTGCGTAGCACCGGCCTTAGGTGCAGCACTGTCGTGCCGCCTGCGGTTCCCAGCCAACTCCACGGCGGCTGAACTGGCGGGCCTCCACCTGGCAGCGGACCTGCTCCCCCTGCTGCCTGGACAGCAGCCCGCAGTCATCCTAACCGACTCGAGAGCAGCCCTCCAGCTGCTGCGCCAGCACCAGCCCAGGCAGCACACGGTGGCCAACCTTACGGCCCGACTTATGGCCATCCAGGATGCTGGCCGTCCGGTCTCCCTCCAGTGGCTGCCTTCACACGTTGGCATCACTGGGAACGAGGCTGCGGATCAGCTGGCCGGAGCCGCCCACACCAATGGCTCCCCGGTGTCCTCAAAAGTAACGCAGCTGGACTTCGCCCGTCCTGCTCTTCGGCAGGCCGTACGGGCCCTCCACCCTGATCCCCGCGTGGCCTCAGGAGTCCGCTTCATGCGGGTACCCGACTGCCTGCCACGGAGGGAACGGACCCTAATCCTGCGACTACGAACGGGCTGCTCATGGACACAGGCCCGGCTACACCGACATGGCAGAGCCCCGTCCCCGGCCTGCTCCTTCTGTGGGGCAGACGAGACTCTGGGCCACCTCCTCTGTGCCTGCCCGAACCTAGAGGCCGCCCGGCGTGACATGACTGCAGGGTACCGCAACCTAGGGCTGCCCTCCTACTCGGACCAGGACCTGCTGCTCCCAAAGCGCAGCCAGACTGAGGCCTTCCGACTGCTGCTGGAATTCCTACAATCTACGGGATTAGCCACTCGGCTATAAGCCTGGCTCGCATCCCGTGATCCAGAACACGACCCATATTTCCTGGAAACCCCCAGCAGTCGGCGCAGCTGATGACTTTGGCGGCAGCTTGTTCACCACCTCGACACCTGCCGTGGTGCCCTGAATGGGAGTGCGGCTCCCCTGATGCCCCCTGCTGCATCCTGAAGCAGCCCCCCGGCGGTACGACCAGGCCCGCATCCCGTGATCCTGGACACGGCCGCCGGTCCCTTGTGCGCCAGCCCGCCGGCGCTCCAGCTGTAACCACAGCTCCTGCGCGCCGCCGGAAACGGCGGTTTTCCTTAGCGCACCCCGCCGCGCTGCTACCCTGTAGCAGTTTATCCCGCGGTCCTCATCGGCTGCCACATGGTGGCCTCCTGCAGCCAACCCGACTGAGCTGTAGTCATCGCCCACCTCCGCCCAGCCTTTCGGCCGGACCGGGGAAATGGGCTGCCTGCCTCCTGCAAGCCCCCGACATGCACGCGCCACTCCCAGTGCGTGCCGTTCACCCTCCCCAGTTATGGCTACTGCTGCTGCTGGGACCTGCCTTCCTGGACACCACGGACCACCAGCGCGCGTTGCAAGCTGACATCCCCCTCCCCACATCCCCTTTCCCCATCCCCGCTCCAAGCTGTGCCCCCGCGATATGGGTGGCAGAAATCGAGCACATTCCCCCCACATAGCCACAAGAAGAAGGCGGAGATCTGACGCGTAGAGCGCGGCGACGGTGGTCCCGAAGACGCGAGGCCCAAGTTCGCCCGTATCCGCAAGCCCTCATCAGCCCCGCGAAGAGCAACCGCAGCCCGACGCTCCCTGCGACCGGACCTTGCCACTCAGCAGCTAAGCCATCGTTTCTCACAACTCACTTAAACTCTTTTATCTTTGTATTTTTGCTTTATGTGTTTCTCGTTGTAATTCTTTGTACTGTATTTCCGTCTCGAAACATTTTTGTATAGCAATCGCCCTGATGTTTCTTTCTTTGTGTTAATTGTTGTGTTAACGTGCTCAATTGGTGTTTGTGTTATTTGCGTCACGTCAGTGTACGGCGCTACCTTGTCGGGCATATTGTAATACTTGGTTGTTGTTTGCCTGATTAAATTATTCGCTACGGAACTTGCCTACGCCTCATGCCTCCGGTCAAGGACTAATCAGACGTGGCCCCTATCGCCGGTCAGCAGTCGAATCACAATCTTTCGCACGCGGGGTGGAGAAGTTTGTCGCTCCTCCCCCTCCGAACTTACGGAGAGTGCAGTGGTGGGCAATCAACACCATATCCCCCACAATATCTTGACAATGCCACGCACGGATCGGATGACAGAGTGGCGAGAGGCGAGGCGGAGGTCCTGTGGGGTCTCTCTGGTTACCATGGTATCGGTGCATGCGCACAACTGCTCCTACGTGTGACGTCACGCGCTGCTCCGACGGTGGAGCGGGCGCGCGGCCGCGGCGTCGGCGAGGCGCACGGAGCACTTGCTGCTCCTCTCTGGTTGACATTGTAACGGCGCATGCGCACAACTAGCCTCTCGTAGCCACCACGAAATGCTCGAATGCGAAATGCCAAGTGTAGCTCTCGCTACAAAACCTAGAAGTCCTCCCAAGCCTGAGGAGCTCGGGGAGGAAACAAGGGATAATGAAGTGGTGGTGGTTTGTGCCGTGTTGTGCCGTGTTGTGCACTGGAAGATAAATGGTTGCTGCCTGTAATGGTTTATAGACACAGGGTCAAAAGTGAACTTGCTTAAGGAAAGCGGTTTTGACACGCTTCGAAGGAAAGGGGATCGCTAGATGTTGGAAGTGTCTGGCAGTGTTGCAACCAGGTTTGTAGGCATAACGGGGGACCCTCTTGGAATAAGCGGGCTCTACGGGTTACATTTCACTCTCGGCGGAATTGTATTAGATCGCCCCAGCTACATATTCCCAGACACAGTTTCTCTGCCAAAAGGGGTGCGAGACATCTTAGGATAGGAATTTCTGAGAAGGGGAAAGGTCGATGTCTCATTCTTGGAAGAAGCGTTCTATGGGGGACACAAAAATTTCGTTTGCGAACAGAAAGGTAGCTAAGATTTGCATTATTGCATTAACAGTACTGACACCCAACAGACCGTGGGACCGGTGGAGAATGTGTTCTCGCGAGTTACCGTGAAGCTGTTCGATGAGACGATCGTCCTTCTCTGGTCGGAGCATGTTTTGTGCGCTTATATGCCTTCAGATGTAGAGAGCGGCACCGTGGGATTACTTCAGCCGGTCGATTCTCTTAGCAATAGCCTGAGGGCAGCTGCGTGCCTTGTGACTGTTAGTGGTGACCACAGAGTGCATCTGCAGGTGCTTAACTGCAGGCAGCAGCGACTGAACCTCCCAGGAACCAAACATTAGCTTTCTTTACAACTGCGATTGAGAGACGTGAGCTCACCGAAACAGTACTCGCCGCTGTAGCGAAGGCTGGTCCTGCGGTCGCGCCAGGTGCTTTGTTCGATCTTTCGTACGTAAAATCCGAGGAGATGGAGGCGCTGACTGCCCAGCTTAGCGAATGCACGGAGATGTTCGCCGCGACCAACTTGGATTTGTGCAGCAGTGACGTTGTACAACACAGGATAGAAACCGCAACTTCGGCGACCGTTTACCGGCGCGCGTTCCGAATTCCCTACTCCCAACGCGAGGAGATGAAACGGCAGTTGCAGGATCTGATTGATTGCGGCATAATCGAACACTCAAAGACGCCATGGGGGGCACCGGTGCTCTTGGTGACACCAGATGGTTCCTACTGACCGGAAGTGGACTCTCACAAACTCAGTGCCGTATAACTCGGATCGACCCGTACCCCATCCCCAATATACAGGAGACGCTTTAAGCTCGGCTCTGCCAAGTATTTCACAGTGGTGGATCTGGCGGCTGGATTTCGGCAGATAGCAGTGGACCCGGCAGATGCCGAGAAAACGGCATTCAATACGCCTTCAGGGCACTATGCATGGAAAATAATGCTGATGGGTATGGCCAATAGCCCCGCTGTCTGGAAGGGACCGCTGATGTTATCCTGGCAGGCCTTGTGGGAAATTTGTGCTTCGTGTATATGGATAACATAATCATATACAGTGACAACCTTGAGAGGCATATGCTCGACATCGAAAAGGTTTTGGTGCGAATGCGAGGAGCGGGCCTCAAGCTTTAGGCTTCAAAGTGCCAATTCATAAAAAAAGGGAGGTTAAATACCTCGGGCACATTGCCGCAGCTGAAGGCGTCCGGCCTGACCTGGAGAAACTAAAATGTACCTCGGATTTTTCATACCCGACTAGTGTCCGCCAAGTCCGGCAGTTTCTCGGCCTGCTTGGCTGTTGCCGAATACACATAGATGAATTCGCCGAGCTAGCTAAGGCACTGGCCGCCTTAACCGCCAAGAATGTCGCTTTTCGCTGGTCAAAGGAGGCGGAGGATGCTTTTGGGGCTCTGAAGACAGAGTTAATCAGTGCACCGCTACAGATTTCAATCTGCCTTTCGTTATGGCCACAGGTGCGTCAAAAGTCGCGGTTGGTGCCGTACGTTCGCAGGTTATCAAGGGTAGAGAACATCCTGTAGTTTTGCTAGCCGACCGCTGAGCCCCACACCTCTACTGTTAACTAGATGGAAAGCTGACGCTCCGCCTATGGGAGTTTGCATGGAGATTCCTCGAGACCACCTGAGCCACCATGGGCGCTCTATGCATCATGGGGCAGAGAGCTATCGACTGCAGAACCAAAACTTTTGGCCAAAAATACTGAAAATACAAACGTTGCTCGATGTTCAAGAATCTCCTAACATTAAATATCCTGTCTATAAATTGCAACAAACGAGCATAAGAAGGTAAATGTAAAGTTTGCCCAAATAAGCGATTGCTTGCTCTTCTATTGGCCAAATATTGCAGACTACAATCCCAATATTTCGTGCTAATGGGCGCATTTTTAAAAAGAAATATGTTTTAAAAAATGCCGCTTCAACACTAAGAGGTGTTTTAATGGCACTTCGGAAACCAAAACCTTTTATTGGCGTCGTGTGCTGTTGCGTTTTCGCTACTATGGCTTATACGCACTACGTCTGCACCAAATTCGCCGCACCAAGTAGCTCATCGCCGTACAATGCTTTGAGCGCACATGGTGGTTCAGGTGCAACGCCACCAGCTTTCCCTCTCGTTAATAATAGCAAACTCTATGCCAGCAGCAGCAGCTCCTCCCCCCCCCCCCCAACATTTCTTCAGAGGGGGCACCTCCCCCCATCTGCTTACACTCAGTTCAGATTTCTGACAGACCAATTCTAGGACGTCAGTAATGTACAGCACAGTGAGGCTGACCTTGTTGGCTTCGTAGCCAGCCATAAAGCATTTCGTTTGAGTAAACTGGCTGACATAAGCCTGCGCCCTTGCTCAGTGTGGCAGCGTTTTGAAGGCGCCAAATAGCTTGCCGCAAATGCTAGCACGGCCGGGCTCGAGTACCGGCGGCGGCGCGCGCTTTGTACGGCCTGCGCGCTGGGGGGTGTTTCCTGTCTGCCTCCGCTGCGCGATCGTGGCGCTGCGACCTTACCGCTCCTTAGTGTTCCTGTATATGGGGTGCGTTCCAATACCTCCGAGTATACGGCTACTTAGACGTCTAGCCGGACAGCAGCCATCTTGGGACGCGTTCTATTTCTCACGATGCCGTCTAAGATGACTGCTTCGCCGAAGTCTACATCGATGCAGGCTGACTTGTTCTCTAAAGATGGCGGAGCTGATGTACGCGGATGAGCGAGTCGTGCTCTTGCGTTCGTCGGACTGTACCCGGAGTATAGGAAAGGAAAAATGTGAGTCATTCCATTATGTTATTTGGTACCAAACAAGTGGCTAATTAATCTTCTTGGACGTGCGATTCCTAGCAGTGAATCACGCAGGAGAAAACGTGCGGTTGAGAGCTTTGCTACAGCAGCGGACGCTGTAGGTCTGTTACGTGGTCTGTTTACGTGATCCGGCATCGCCAGAGTCCGGATCTTAATTAGCACCTTGATTTTAGAGATTAATACTCGTCGCTGTCGTTGGGTTCCTCGACGGGCATGAAGATGGCTGGCTTGACGGTTAACAAATGTGTTTTGTAATTGCTGTGTTAGTTGCATCAACTCTTTCGCGTACATTCTTTTTTATCTCTATAGTCTCAGAACAAACACACCGGCATGTTGCGAATTGATTTTAGTCTTTGCACGATTAAAGCTCGCTTCTGTCTTTAGGTTTCTCGCCGTCTCCGAGTGCCACGTGCTGCAGACAGCAGGTTTAATGGCACGCATGTGTTTTCCTGTTGCAGCCTGTATTAGCCGCATCGCATTTCGCGTATATTGATTACAGTCTTTCGTGTTGTTTCTTATGTTTACAGGACCGTCTGGACGTGCATGTTCGAGGAACATGTACAGTTTAGCATCAATTTTAAAAAAATAATCGCATATCTCTTTAGCGTTGTCTTCGGAGAGCGGCCCCGTCTGCTACAAGTAGACTGACCGATAGGCACATCTACCAGTGCGATTTACGCGCAAAGTTATTGCAGAAAAATATGCAAACTTGTTGAAAACACGTTTTAATGATATTTATTGCTCAGTTCGAGAAAAAGTATAGTACAACTGTCCATAAGCTCGAGAAACATTTACATGCCGCGAGGCGGGGTGAGCAGTAGACAAGTTCCAATATATGGACATGTAGATGGCTTCCTAGCGTCTCACTAGACGTCTTGTCGGGCGTCTTGAGAATTGGAATGCATATATGCTCCCTCACGGAGCAAAGTTGCGCGAAGTTCCGCCACCATGTTCCATTCTGTGCGGGAAAGCCGCCGCTCGTGCGTACAGGGGCTGCGTTCTTGGGGACGCTGTGTACAGCGCTTGGGCTTGTTTTATTATTTGCGTACAAATTGCACTCGGTCGCCAGTTTTTAAGCGTAACTTCAAAAATTAATCTGTGATTTGCCGAAGGTGTTCATACAGCACGAAAAAAAAATCGCTAGATATTAACAGCAAATTGAATTCATGACAAATTGACGACAAATACTAGAAACAGAAACGAGCAGAAAAGCAGGTAAATGTAAAGTTTGCCCAAAATAAGCGATGGCTTGCTCTCCTATTGGCCGAATATTGCAGACCACAAACCCAATATTTCATGCTAATGGGCGCATTTTTTAAAAAGATATATGTTAAAAAAATGTCGCTTCAACACTAAGAGGTTTTTTAATGGCACTTCGGAAACCAAAAACCTTTTATTGGCGTCGTGTGTTGTTGCGTTCTCGCTACTATGGCTTATACGCACTACGTCTGCACCAAATTCGCCGCACCAAGTAGCTCATCGCCGTACAATGCTTTGAGCGCACATGGTGGTTCAGGTGCAACGCCACCAGCTTTCCCTCTCGTTAATAATAGCAAACTCTATGCCAGCAGCAGCAGCTCCTACGTTTGCGCCAAAGTCGTCTGCGCCGTGGACGGAACGGGACTTCTTAGTAACGGCACTCTCTGTTCCTGAAAAAAAAACAGACTGTCCCGCATCAAGTAGCTCATCGCCCCATGATGCTTGGAGCGCCCATGGTGGCTCAGGTGCAATGCCACCAGCTTTCCCTCTAGTTAATAGTAGGAAACTCCATGCCAGCAGTAGCAGCACCCCCCCCCCCCCAACATTTCTTCAGAGGGGGCACCTCCTCCCCCCCCCAGTCTCTATCTGCTTACACTCAGTTCAGATTTCTGACAAAGACCAATTCTAGGACGTTAGTATAATGTAAATCACAGCGGCTGATCTAGTTGGCTTCGTAGCCAGCCATAAAGCATTTCGTTTGAGTAACCTGGACCAACCATGCTCCTTGATCGACTTACCCCTATTGGTGAGAACGATTAGCACAGATGAAACAGACTATGTTCATTTTTTCAATGGAGTTGATCGCATCATGCATAAAGCGGTTGTGTGCATCTACCGCCTATGCCAAAAGTAACCGAGCAGCCGCGGCGGCCGGAGCGGACTCGCAGCCGAGCAGCGGCGTACGTTGACGTCTCCGGCGCTGCTCCCCGGCTGTAAACTGGTTGACGTAAGCCTGCGCCCTCGCTCAGTGTGGCAGCGCTTTGAAGGCGCCAAATAGCTTGCCGGAAATGCTACCACGGCCGGGCTCGAATCGCGGCGGCGGCGCACGCTTTGTACGGCCTGCGCTATGGGGGTGTTTCCTGTCTGCCTCCGCGGCGCGATCGTGGCGCTGCGACCCTACCGCTCCTTAATGTTCCTGTATATGCTCCCGCAGGGAGCAGAGTTGCGCGAAGGTCCTCCATCATGTTCCATTCTGTGCGGGAAAGCCGCCGCTCGTGCGTACAGGGGCTGCGTTCATGGGGTCACTGTGTACAGCGCTTGGGCTTGTTTTTTTATTTGCGTACAAATTGCACTCGATCGCAAGTTTTTAAGCGTAACATCAAAAATTAATCTGTGATTTGCCGAAGGTGTTCATACAGCACGAAAAAAAATTGCTAGATATTAACAGCAAATTGAATTCATGACAAATTGACGACAAATACTAGAAACAGGCTGCAATAGTTTTTTTCTGGAACAAGTAATTTCAGATGAGCAATGAGTCCCGTTCAGGATGGGACAGCGTCTGTCCCGTCGCGTCATGTCTTCCTGCGTGGTCGTCTTAAGAAAAAAAGAGCATAGCGACGAATTACTTTCTTCATAACTGGCGCCGCCGCGTGCTCTGTGCGAGTTATGCACGGAAAATATGAAAACGCATCTCCCTAGACCCACATTAAAATGATTATGCAACTTGTTTCAGGCAGGCAGACAAAAGCGACACCAATGAATTCAACAGGCGAGTCTGACCTAACGAAAAAAATTTCAAACTCAATACATTGCCTAAAACATTTTACAAAATGCACCCTGTTTCTAAATGCAGTGAAATGATGAATCGTTAAAGGACCTTGAAAGTACTCTTTCTCGTTGATATTATTAGCTTGCCGAATTTTTATTAAAAGCATCATCTTTTCATCTGAATTATTAAATTGTAATATTTGGTCGCACTTAACGCGGCCCATTCTCAAAAGCCACTTCAATCGCCAAACGCATTTCAGCCGCTGAATTTGCAAATGGCATTTCGTAAAACGCTTTGCCGTTTCCAGTGCGGTTGTTGCGGTTTGGCGCACTGCATGCAGTCTTAGCTGACGACTGCGTCGCTCACTACCACCGCAGAACCCCAAGCCTGACGCCACAGGTGTGCACGGAGAATGTGTGAAATGTAGCCGACAGCGTGGGCTCACATGAGGAGTCGAGCTGACGAGGGGTCGCCCTGCTTCTCTGCGGAAAGTGAACACTTGACGTCACGAAAATCATGTGATCGCCTCTCGTCGAATGGTGTTTGGAGCAGCAAGGGAAAACAGACGCGCAACTCTGCTCCCTGCGGGAGCATATACAGGAACACAAACCGCTTCTCAGCTGGGGAACTGGTGATGGGGACTGGTGAAAGCATTCATTTGAAAATGGCAGAGAGGTTGCGTGGGGAGCAATCCCTAGTGGGCCGCTCCCCTTACAGTACTAGGAGGAGTCCCTTAATCAGGGGCCCCATTAATTGGTCTGGGCCGCCATTCAGCGAGCTCGAGTGGCGGCCCAGACCGATGGGCCGGCGGACTGGCCGCTCGCATGTGAAATGCTGCGGCGCGTGGGCGCTTTCGCTCGCTTATCGCGCTTTTGAAGCCCTGCAAACTGTTTTGAATCTATTCAGGCTAGTATATACTCAATCCGTAGGACTGCAAATGCCTTGCGCATTGATGTATTCCAGTTGCATATTGTTTATGGCCAAAGGTGATGTGAATTTGTACCGTATAGTAATATTCTGCGGCGTATGTCGCCTATACTCCTTTTTATGGTCGCAACAGACCATGATCACAGTTCACAAAGGCTGTATGCACACTGCCCGTTCGAATACTAATTGAAGCTAGCTGGCAGAGTGAGATATGCAATCATGAAGACGACTCAAACAATCAAATTAGCTCTGTTATCACACACTTATATTGGCTAAGAAACTTCGAGACTTCGAAACAAATACGCCTTCCCAAATGTTATAACTTCGCCTGCATTTGAGGAACCTTAGTTTAAAACTAACCATTTATTTCACTCTACTTAAACTTAACTCCTAGGAATACACTCTTACTTAATTCCAACTTAAACTGCCATCTGGTTTTGAGAACATCAAAAAAAAACCTCAATAAACTTTGTGTGTTACAGAAAAAGAAAATAAAGCACGTAGCTGGAATCAGTTTCACAGCCCACACCCGTCCGTTCTTCCTTGAATATGAAATTATGTTAGTTAACATTATGCACGAATATCCATGTCCAACATTCTCGAACAAAAATTTTGACTATTGGAAAATGGCAAGGTCCTAATTTATGGAAATAGTGAAGGTAAGGAAATATTGAAGGCGCTGTTTAACAAATTTAGAGAAAGTACGGAAATATAGACTGCTGCTGTATAGTCTCATCAGCATTTAAAAAAAACTGTGAACACATTCTTATGATGTGCAAATGCGAGAGCATCTGTCTCACTTCTAGGTGGACACCTCAACCGAGGCGTTTGCTCCGTGTGCCGCATTTCTGCCACAGTGTTGTCAACGCCAACGCCAATGAACGCCGGCGGCCTGTTGCTCCAGGAGGAGTGGTGACGTCATTGGCGTGCCGCGTTTCTGCCACGGGGTTCTGATGACGGTGGAGTTTTTGCGCAATGACTCATGTTCTAGCATTAAAGCTCGTGTTACCCCCTCCCCCGCACGCACGCACGCACGCACGCACGCACACACACACACACACACACACACACACACACACACACACACACACACACACACACACACACACACACACACACACACACACACACACACACACACACACACGCACGCACGCACGCACGCACGCACGCACGCACGCACGCGCACACACAGATAAGTTCCGGAGTCCCCGCCAACAGCCTTACCATCAGTGTCGAGTGTCGACTGAAAAGTTCCCTTTCGTTCTCAATATTTACCTGCGAATTTTTTCTCACAGTTGCAAGTTCTCTGTGCTGCTGCACCATCTTCTACGTTATTCGTACCTGTTACAAGCAAGTAGATGTTAAAAATATTGTGATGACCCCCATAATGCGCAGGTCCACACGGGACGGAGAGGCAAAGAGACACCGTATGGCTCAGTTTAAACAAACAGATATATTCAATAATCATACATGATTAAGATTCAGAGGCTGGGGCGTCCGAGCTTACGTGCCGACGACTTCATGGGGGCGATGGAGTGGCTCCGGAGTTGGGCTCGAGCTGTTGCTGGCAGAAGCTGCACGCCGTCGGGCTTCGGCGCTGAAGGCCCTCTTGGCGAACGATGTCGTCCTGAGCGTGTTTCTTCCGTACTGCTTGTCGATTTTTATATCCTCTTCTCCACACTCCCTAGGGCGACGACGCCCACGCCGGAGGGGAAGCAGGGGGGGCTAGGGCTTTCACTTGGGCGCACAAACATACCACCGCACTTAGGGTCTCGCCCCCTTCACGTGTTGAGTCCGAGGGAAAGAAGGTTGTCTTCGAGGTAGCGCATAGCGTCGGCTGTGGTAAGGCGCGCTCTGGCCCGCTGACAGTTCCCGCGGGTCACCGGCCTCCATTCTCCATCCATCAACTGACACTCGCTCCTCAAGGTAAGGCGCGCTCTGGCCCGCTGACAGTTCCCTTGTCCTGGAATGTGCTCGGGAGGGCCGCCCCTGGAACCGCCACGCCAATTGGGGAGGATAAAGCCCGTTTCCCCGCGACGGCGGCGGCGGGTCCGGTTGGGTCCGGTTGGGCTTAAACCCCTTCGTTCTGGTCGTCACTCAAAGAGCATGGCTGGGTAATTGATGATGCCGCTGTCATCTGGGTCTCCGTCTACGCCGCGCCGTCGAACGCGGAACCTCGTAGCACACACAAGGAATGTCACACTCGCTCACCCTCCAGAAGAATGTTCTCCGAACATTTGAGTCCACGCAGCTCCCCTTGTCTTTCTGAATCGCCTCGCACAGTGCGTCCGACAAAACACTTTTCGCTGCACTCAACACCACTGCACAACACCGTATGCCTCCGCTGTCATAACTGGCGTCTCCAGGGGCAGCACTGATCTTCTTTTACAGATAAACATGAAACTCAGCACCCAAGCCTCTCCTTTCTAGTCCAAACTGGACGAAATAAATTTACCACAGTTACAAAGGAGCTCCCACTTCTAGCACGATCACGGCACAGACAAAAATATAGATAACGAAAGGAAGTCGGGCAGGTTCTGCATGCGCTCCGCATGCTCTCCTGTGAAGGTGTTACTTAATGACAGAAAGCTTTAACTACCAACTCCGATAACTTAACACATAAGCACATAGCAATGTTATGAGCTGTGGCATTACACAATTCTAACCAGTTCACAACTCCGCTCTGTATACGCCATTAGTCCGACTTAGCTTTCCGATTTCGCAGCGGATATCGGCCTTCATGAGTCATACTAAGTATGTCTGTGCCCCTTTGTCTGCTTTGGGACTCGCGAGGGCTCGTGGCAGGAGCCTCTCCTGGCGTTATCTGCGCGGCAACCTCGCGCGCTTCTTCTAGCAATGCATGAAGTAAATCCGGTGGCATTCCGGCCGTCACCTCTGGCGCCTGCCGAACAAATGCAGGAGAGGGCGTTTCTTGCGAACTATCTGCGCGCTCCGCTTCACTTCTGTCCCCATCAAAATCCGCGCTTTCCCTTTCCTCATTTCGTGAATACTGAACCAGTGCCGACTTGAGGCGATTTGCGTGTATCCTTATCAAGCGCCGGTTCACGTCTCGGACTCTGAAGTTTACCGGAGAAAGCTTCTCGACAACCTCGCACGGTCCTCTCCACTTCGTCTGGAACTTACGAGCTAGCCCAATCTGCCTTTGGCAGTTTTCAATGTACACGCTGTCCCCCACATTAAACGGCGCGTCTCTAGCACTGCGATCGCGCACCTCCTTCCTGCGCTTCGCCGCTTTCTTTAAGGCCTCCTTTGCGATGTCCCTCGCCACTTGCAAGCGCGATTCTAGCTCCACCTTATAGTCGTCCAGTGAAGCGTATGGGACACGACGGGGGCCCTCTGGCACTTCACTAGGCTGGTCCGGGTCTCGGCCGTAGAGAAGAAAGAATGGCGATTCGCCCGTGCTCTCGTGTGCTGCGCAATTATAGGCAAACATTGCATACGGGAGCCACAAGTCCCAGTCCCGCTGGTCGCGCGAAACAAAATGCGACAGGAACCCGGCCACGGTTTGGTTCAGTCGCTCCACCGCGCCGTTGCAAGCCGGATGGTACGGTGTTGTCTGCTTCTTAGCCATCTTAAGCAGCTCGCAAACTCTCCTCATTAGCTGCGACACGAAGTTCGTTCCCCGATCTGTCAAGAGTTGCCTCGGGGGTCCATGTCGGAGCACGATCTGTTCGACAAATGCTCTTGCAACCGTGTCTGCCTTCTGATCTGGGAGTGCTACCGCTTCCGCGTATTTTGAAAGGTGATCGACAAATACTAAAATGTACTTGTTTCCGGAAGTGGTCGTGGGCAATGGGCCCATTATGTCCATACCTGTCCGCTCGAAGGGAGCCGAAACCTCAGAGAACGGCTGAATTGGAGCTGGTCTTCGTCCCTTGGGTGTTTTTCTTTCGAGACAGGAATGACACTTCGCACAGTAGTCTCGAACATCCTGTCGCATGCCACTCCAAAAGTACAAACGCTCCACACGCCTGCGTGTCTTCGCTACGCCAAAATGACCGGCGCATGGCGCATCGTGAAACGCGCGAAGAACCCTTTCTGTCCACGACTGAGGTATGACGACTCTCTCCCAAGCGGTTTTCTCTGGTCTCCCTTTCCTGGTTGGCCTCGTGCGCCGACACAGGGTGCCGTCTTTGCCAATGAAATAACCTAGTTGATCGGGGTGAGACGGTGCGCCCTCTAAGCTTTCGATTATTCGATTCAGGTCAGGATCTTTGCACTGCTCTGTGCGTAATTCGTCGGGGTCGACTACGGGGACAAACTCATCTATAGCTGCCACGTCAGCTGTGCGGCTGAGTGCATCAGCATTCAGATGCGTCTTTCCTGACTTGTGCTCAACTTCAAAGCAGTATTCCTGCAGGTGTAGATTCCATCTAGCGAGTCGCGAGCTAGGGTCCCTGACACTCATCACCCATTTCAGAGGATGGCAGTCTGTGACTAGCTTGAATTTGCGGCCGTAAAGGTAGCATCTGAAGTGCTTTACTGCCCAGACAACGGCGAGGCACTCCCTTTCCGTAGCTCCGTACTTTTGCTCTGTGGGGCTCAGCTGTCGGCTAGCAAAAGCAACGGGATGTTCTTTGCCATCGATAACCTGAGATAGCACGGCACCAACTGCGAACTTTGACGCATCTGTGGCCATAACGAAGGGCAAATTAAAATCCGGGTGGCGCAACAGCGGTGCACTCATTAGCTTCCTTTTCAGGGCCCCAAAAGCATTCTCCGCGTTTTCGTCCCAGCGAAAGGCGACATTTTTGGCTGTTAAGGCGGTGAGCGGCTTAGCGAGCTTGGCGAACTCCTCTATGTGCCTTCGGTAGTAACCGATCAGGCCGAGAAACTGCCGGACCTGGCGGACGCTAGTCGGGGATGGAAAATCCGAGACACACCTTTGTTTCTCAGGGTCCGGTCGCACGCCGTCAGCTGAAACAACGTGCCCGAGGTATTTCACCTCGTTTTTGAGGAATTGGCACTTAGAGAGCTTCAGCTTGAGACCCGCTCCTCTTAGTCGCACCAAAACCTGCTCAATATCGCGCAAATGGTTCTCAAAACTGTCACTGTATATGATTATGTCATCCATATACACGAAGCACAGCCTCCCCAGAAGACCTGCCAGGATAACATCAGCGGTTCTCTGCCACACAGCAGGGTTGTTGGCCAGACCCATCGGCATTCTTTTCCATTCATAGTGCCCTGAGGGCGTGTTGAATGCCGTTTTCTCGGCATCTGCCGGATCCATTGCTATCTGCCAGAATCCCGCCGCCATGTCCACTACCGTGAAGTACCTGGCAGAGCCCAGCTGAGAAAGCGTCTCCTGTATATTGGGGATGGGGTATGGATCGATGCGAGTTACGGCATTTAGTTTGCGGTAGTCCACTACCAATCGATACGAGCCATCTGGCTTTTCCACCAATAGTGCTGGTGCTCCCCAGGGTGACTTTGAGTGTTCGACAATGCCGCGATCAATCAGGTCCTGCACCTGCCGCTCCATCTCCTCACGTTGGGAGTAAGAATCCTGTACGCACGCTGGTAAACGGGCGATGAAGTGCCGGTTTCTATCCTGTGCTTTATAACGCCACAGCAGCCCAAATCCAGATTGGACGCGGCGAATACCTCCGAGTAGTCGTTCAGCAAACCAGCCAGAGCCTCCCTCTCCCTGGATTTTACGTGAGAAAGATCGAACGACACCTTTGGAGCAGCCGAAGGACTAGCATGCTCTACAGTTGCGAGTACCGT
This sequence comes from Amblyomma americanum, assembly GCF_052857255.1. Taxonomy (NCBI): domain Eukaryota; kingdom Metazoa; phylum Arthropoda; class Arachnida; order Ixodida; family Ixodidae; genus Amblyomma; species Amblyomma americanum. Next base: position 99,554,350 of record NC_135500.1, read on the forward strand.
ATCGGTGGGCTCACGTTTCTCTATCGCAGAGGTGAAGAAAGCCAATGTTTTGTTCTTGGGAAGGCTCAGTGGCTGCTGGCTACAGTTAACCACCCGTAGGGGCACTCTGTGGGCGTCATTAACTGTCACGAGGCACGCGGCTGCCTTCAGGCCATTGCTGAGAGAGTCGACCGGCTCAAGCACTCCCACGGCGCCGCTCTCTACATCTGAAGGCACAAACGCGTACAAAATGTGCTCCGACCAAGGAAGGACGACCGCCTCCTCGACCAGCCTGACGGCAACCCGCGAATATACCTTCTCCAATGATCCCACTGTTTGACGGGTGTCAATATCGGTAATGCGAATCTCAGCCCCTCTCCTGTTCAAAAACGGAACTTTTGAGCCGCCCGCATTAATTTCTTCCTCAGAGAATGAGACTACTACCTTCCCTTTTCTCAAAAAATCCTGCCCTAATATACCTGACACTCCGTTTGGCAGAGACACCGTGTCCGGGCATACGTAGCAGGGGTGCTCCAATGCAATTCCGCCGAGAGAAAAGTGTAACCGGTAGAGTCCACTTATGCCAAGAGGATCCCCCGTTATGCCTACAAATTTGGTTGCCATACCACCAGACGCTTCCAACACCTCGCGGTCCCCCTTCCTTCGAAGCGTGTTAATACTGCTCTCCTTAAGCAATGTCACCTTTGACACCGTATCTATCAACAATTCCATGCAACAACCATTTAACTTGCAACGCACAACAGGGCATGCCTCGTCGGCCACACAAACTACCACCACCTCATCATCCACTGCTCCCTCCCCACGCTCCTCAGGCTGGGGAGGACTAACTAGTTTTTTGTCTCGGTATCTGGAGCCCCGCTGTAGGCTTGCTTAGGGCGTGTCTCGCCTGCTTCTCTTTGTGGCTCCCCACGGCGCACGTTTTTGCAGAACCTGGCGATGTGTCCGCGACCCTGGCAAGCGAAGCATACGATTTCTTCAAAATCTCGCATACCGCGCCTGTAGCTTTGTGGCGGTCTCCGGTTTCCAGCGAATGAGCGCTGTTGAGCGCGCGCTTCAACCTGGCGTTCTACCTGCTGAGATAGCAGCTGTTCTAAGCGATCTAATCGCTCTGTCAAGAGAGCAACCTCAGGGTTGAGCACCGCTCTCTCTATGACGCGTACTCTCGCTGCGGCTGTCGTTAACGCCTCATTTCGTTCCTCACCCAATGCGGCCTCCACGGCTTGGTCGAAATTGCTCGGCTTGCGCGAGAGCACGAACCGGCGCACGAGGTCTTGCAGACCAGCCACGAACAAAGCGGTCATTTCCTCTTTAAGTATATCCTCCGCGTATTTCTTCTTTAGCTGGTCTCCTTCCTCCTCCCTGCTTAACGTATCGCGCGCTAAGCGCTGAAGCCGCGACGCAAACGTTCGCACGTCCTCCCCTACCATCTGTCCGGCGTCACGGAACCTCTGTACCCGCACGTGACGTGGTTCAGTGTCGAAATGCTCAAACGCGAGCTTCTTAAATTCCGCAAATGATTTTGTGGATTTTACTTTTTCGTCTCGCCATGCAAAATCATGAGCAGCTCCTGCCATCTTACACCTCGCCATTCCCAGCATTTGAGCATCGGACCATCCCCCCATTTTCGCAATCTCTTCTAGCATGGAAAAGAAATCGCAGATTGGAACCCCTGTCTTATCTCCTGTAAACGTCGGAATGACGCTTCCTAATGCCAGCATGCTTGCTCCGAGCGACGGCTGTGGAGTGGGAGCTCCCTCAGATAAAGACATTTTTTTTCAAGCCCTCCGGTGCCTCAAGCCTCTCAAATGGGGGTAAAAGTCCCACAATCAGTCCCGTGATTCCCTTTTGATTACAATTTTGAAGTCATGAATGTCGCAGCATTCAGAGGACATTTGCTTTTGAGACCCCACTTCTGACACCAGTGTGATGACCCCCTTAATGCGCAGGTCCACACGGGACGGAGAGACAAAGAGACACCGTATGGCTCAGTTTAAACAAACAGATATATTCAATAATTACACATGATTAAGATTATACATCAGAGGCTGGGGCGTCCGAGCTTACGTGCCGACGACTTCATGGGGGCGATGGAGTGGCTCCGGAGTTGGGCTCGAGCGGTTGCTGGCAGAAGCTGCACGCCGTCGGGCTTCGGCGCTGAAGGCCCTCTTGGCGAACGATGTCGTCCTGAGCGTGTTTCTTCCGTACTGCTTGTCGATTTTTATATCCTCTTCTCCACACTCCATAGGGCGAGGACGCCCACGCCGGAGGGGAAGGAGGGGGGGGCTAGGGCTTTCACTTGGGCGCACAAACATACCACCGCACTTAGGGTCTCGCCCCCTTCACGTGTTGAGTCCGAGGGAAAGCAGGTTGTCTTCGAGGTAGCGCATAGCGTCGGCTGTGGTAAGGCGCGCTCTGGCCCGCTGACAGTTCCCGCGGGTCACCGGCCTCCATTCTTCATCCATCAACTGACACTCGCTCCTCAAGGTAAGGCGCGCTCTGGCCCGCTGACAGTTCCCTTGTCCTGGAATGTGCTCGGGAGGGCCGCCCCTGGAACCGCCACGCCAATTGGGGAGGATAAAGCCCGTTTCCCCGCGACGGCGGCGGCGGGTCCGGTTGGGTCCGGTTGGGCTTAAACCCCTTCGTTCTGGTCGTCACTCAAAGAGCATGGCTGGGTAATTGATGATGCCGCTGTCATCTGGGTCTCCGTCTACGCCGCGCCGTCGAACGCGGAACCTCGTAGCACACACAAGGAATGTCACAATATGCACGCGTTGTCAAAAGTAGAGCCGAAATGGTCTGCTTCTAAACCGAGTAGTACAGCACTTCTAGCTATGACAGTGCGCTACGTGTCTCCAGAGGGCCGCTACTTCTGCCGGCATCTTCCCTTTGCGGGACCTCGGAGGCGCTTGAGCAAGAGATTGTATGGTGCCAGGAACCGTCGTGTGCTCATTAGGGGTCCGAAGGCTGACAGCCTGGCCGTCATCTTAATTCCCACGCATGCCAACAAGCATTCAACTGGTCAAGCTTGCTTGACCACCAAAGATTGTACGGGAGCCGGCAGAAGGGGAAAAGACCCAAGCAAGCGGGAGGTCCGGGGAAGGCGGGGAATGCCGCAGACGTCGACGCTGAGAGAGGGGCGAGGGCGACGCTCCAGCCTGGAAAGACGGATCGCCCGAATCGACGGGAAAAAACACGAAGATAGCCAGTCGGTGGGGTGACGAGCAAGGCCCTAGACGACACCGCTGGCAGTCGGTCCTCCGGTTCCCCAAGCGGTAGGGGAAAAGCTGAGCCTCGCCCAACGAACAAGGTCCACTCCGCAGTCCCTCCGTTCCTTCTCACGAAGACTCCGGCGCCAACGCAGAGGCGTGTAAGCTTGGGCACCCCGGCCTCTGCATCGTGCATACTCGATAACATGCAATTCTTGAATATATCTTTTTGTTCCAACTGAGTGTAGCCATGTATCTTTGCCTCTCCGTCCCGTGCGGACCTGCGCAGTATGTGGGGTCGTCACACGTGATGTCAAAAGTGGGGTCTCAAAAACAAAGGTCCTCTGAATGCTGCGACATTCATGACTTCAAATATTAATTCAAGAAAAATCATGCGACTGACTGTGGGACTTTGACCCCCATTTGAGAGGCCGGAGACATTGAAGGGCTAGAGCGGAATAAGTGTCTCTGTCTGATGGAGCTCCCACTCCGCTGGCATCGCTCGGAGCAAGCATGTTGGCACTAGGAAGCGTTAATCCGATATTTACGTGCGATAAGACTGGGGCTAACGTCAGCTATTTCTTTTCCGAGCTCGAAGAAATTGGGGAAAGGGGGGATGGTCCGATGCGCAACTGCTGGGGATGGCAAGGTGCAAGGTGGCAGGAGCTGCTCATGATTTTGCATGACGAGACGAAAGGCTAGGTTCGCACAATGATTTTCGGAAGTGAAGAAGCTTGCGTTTGAACACTTCGATACTGAACCCCGCCATGCGCGTGTACGGAAGTTCTGCGGGGCCGGACAGATGCATGGTAGGGGAGGACGTGCGAACGTTTTCGTCGCGACTTCAGCGCCTAGCACGCGATACGCTAATGAGTGAGGAGGTAGCCCAACAAACAAAAATCACCCCGAAATTTCCCCAAAATGACCCATCTAAACATCTGAAATCTCCCCAAGGGGTGCTCGTTTTTCCTGATCATGTCCAAAAAATGTTCACACAAATAGGAGTGTCCAAAAAATTGTGCGCCCCAGGAAAATACCCAAAAGTTTAGTGCTCGTTTTCTCGGCTCTAGCTGAGTAAAATTATTCCTCTTTTTTTATGCAGCCTTCAGGCATCTAAGAGCACACATGTGCCATATTTCAGGCAAATTTTTACGTTACAGGTGGTGTAATACACCTGTCACTCGTGTGAATGCGTTCTGGCTCGGCCGTCCGTGTACTTACCAGTTTGCATGAAATGTCCTAGCATTTTATGCGCAAAGAAAATAAGAATTCAAAAAGTCGCCCGATCGTGTCTATACAGGTCGTTTCAGTTGACTAGCTGTGTTCTTTGCATTTAAATAAACACAAAAAGCAGACGTATATGTATGCACCATTCAGTACACAATATACGTAGCACTAGGGCATCAGCAATAATGATGGCCACTTTTTCTCTAGCCCTGAAAATTCTGAACAAATCAAGAAAGAAAAACATAATGCAGACTTAAATTTGATGTACCTTGAGCAAGCATTCTAAGGGCTACAAAAGCATATATGCACACGCAAAAGCAAACGCATGTAAACAGTAACTTGAGTGGCCAAAAGAAAAGGCGATATGGGCGTACGCTGCAGATGAGCGGTTTCAGGTCACGGATTTTCTGCAGGTTGAAACCCATTTCTCGCTCATAGAGTCGCATGAGCCTCGAAGCAAGCTTCAGCGACGACTTACAGAGAGAGAAATAACTTTAATTTGCACTCTTCAATAATGACGGAGTAGAAGGCTATAGCGTAAAGCCCCATTTATTCTTCTAACTGAAGGCAGGAATTCTATGGCACTCTGCGGCGGTTAGGGCGAGACCGATGACTTTGTGTTGTTCTGCTTCGTGGTGAGCAATATAAGGTCTCCCAGGATTGCACATTTCTATTCGGGTCGTTATAGAAGGGCAGGTCCAGGCCATGTGGACTATATCTGCAATGCTATTGGAGTGCGTACATCTGGGATTAAAGGCTTCTGGATGCGATTTACTGTACAATTCCGGGTTTGGAAACACCCCGGTTTGCAATTTCCTCCACATGATTTCCTCTTTCCCACTGAGCTGCTCATCTGCTGCTGAATAGGTCTTACTACCGAGCTTATAATGAGAAATTATTTCATGGAATGTTGTGAGTTCGTCACCCGATAGGAGGTGTTCCTCGCGTGGAGGCGGCACGTCAGCGGCGATCGACCGGAAAGTGAGCCCTCGGGCGGTCGCGTGCGCCTTGTTGTCCCCCCACGCGCCCTGATGAGCCGGGGACCAGATCAGTGAGATTAGCTCTGATGGTACTTGCCCTTCTCTCAGAATATTGGCGGCTGCAGCAGGGATTCTGCCCATATCACAATTCTTAATGGCTGCCTTAGAGTCCCTCACTATCACCCTTGTACCGTTTTGCATTATAGTTAGAGCAATGGCAACTTCTTCTGCCTCAGTTGCACTTGTGTTTTTAAAGGTGCATCACGAGACCGGGTCTCCACTCTCACCAACCACTACCGCTGTGTGTGCTGCCTTGCGATCGTATTCGGCAGCTTCCGTGTAGACCACATCGGATCTGCCACCAAATTTGCCCTGAGGGACCACAGCCCCATCTTTGCGTCCACCTTCATGAAATACCGGATGCATGTTCGTTGGCAGCGGTGGAATTTTGTGTCAACCCCTGGTTGCTCTAGTTACGTTATCTCTCCGCTTTGAACACTCCGATGGCTTGAACCCCAGGCGCTACATGATGTCGTCCAGCTTCGCCATCTTCGCCGATAGCTGTCTAGACCTATTTTCTTGCTCAGGGCAATAAAATGAAATGTTGAGGTCAACGGCTAAGTCTGATATCCTCAAGACTAGCTTATGCAATCTTCCTGCTCGTTCGCATTGCATCTCCGTGGCAGTGCTTCCTGCGCTTGATGTTCGCGATTGACAAACTGCAGTGCAATGTGTCACAGAATTAAGGATACGACAGCTCGTCAATCGTGCTGCTTCTTTTTAGTGTAGTTTTGGATTGTGTTGTCCTGACAAAAGTGTGCTGCGCACTAACCGCCAAGCACACAAGGAAACAAGACACATGAACACACGATGCTGAGATGACCTGGGTTTACTTGCCGGTACTCCACAACATCGGAGCTTTCGATCGCACTCGGACCTACTAACTACCCCTGCCTAGGCGTACGCCCTGCGACGGCCGTTATAACCGTGCGGCTGGCCAGTAGGGTCACTTCACTGGGAGATTGAGTTTCAGAGGCCAGCTACGGAGAATTCACCGCGAGGTCCTGGTTTCCCTGTAAACAGAAACCACCGCGTCGCTAGCCGGACGGCGGACCCCCACTTTCAGGAAGAAGATCGCAATGTATCTGAAAACCTTTTGAGTTTTCGTACACCGCCTTCAGAGCCGGATTTCGTGCATCCAACCTGAGTACGAACCCAGGCCTGCCTCCACCAGGCATCGGACTTCATGAGCGCAAATGGCCCTCGCAGTTGCATGAAAGTCGCTGCAGCCTCTCACGTGTGCTGTCTCAGAGGATGCATGGGTCCCAGCCATATCGGTCCCCACCTCCCGCGTTGCAGTTCTAAAAAGTCGGACAGCCAAAACCGCCCTTGGCCCATTCAGCTGACGGGGCGCGGACGTCGTGCTCGAGCCCCCAAATCGGATTTTTCCCCCATATCAGAAAAGGAGCGCCCATTGCAGAAAAAAAGAAATGCAAAAAAAAAAAATCAGGATGCACGCGACATGAGCCATGATAAAAAGAAATTGGCCACCTCTATGGAAGAAGAGGAGGAAGAAGGGGTGAGAAGAGTCGAAAATATTCGTTTGAAGTTGCCGTTGACGACTGGTCGCCGTTTTGGGCGATGGCACGAAAAACAAGCCAAATAAACAAGGGTATAAGTACGTTTATTAATAATTGCCAGGAACGCTAATGCACACAAAAATACACACACACATACAACAAACAAGGCCGGAGTAGTCCTCCAATGTCCTTGCAATCGTTTATCGAACATCATCACTAAGTTTGAGGCACTGCACTATGTAGCGCCAGCGGTCAACGTGCAGAGACGCTTGCACGCACAACTCCATCATAGATCATGTAGTTGTCATCCAGATAGCACCTTGCCTTCTTCACGTCCATGGACACCTGGGGTTCGAATTTTCCAGGCAGTGACACCAGGTGTTCCTGTTGCGTATAGCGGCACGGTACCGCAAAATACGCCGAAGGCAAACGCGCAGCGATGTTTGGCAGAAGCTGTTGGACGTCGGTCAAGGCTCATCACGAATTTCACTGCCTTGTTCAGCAGGGCCTGGTTCTCCTATTTAGCGTTGTCTATCGCTTCAGAAGCCACACCACGTTTTTTCAGGCAGATCACCTTACGCTAACCTTGGATAGGAAGACATTCTGTGTGATCATCACTTGACGCACGCCAAGGACCGCGTCGGACATGTTGCCGGTGCTCCCGATGCGCAGCTCAACTAAGCTTCTCTTGAATTGGCCAACCAGGACCGAAAGCATCTGAGTAGTCTTCAAAGTCAGCCGAGAGGTGACCAACGGAAGTTTCCTTAGGCGTACGTTGCATATCGGGGCACCAAAGATCTCGGCCATTAGTGAGGCCGTCTTCTCGCTCTCATTGTAAGCCCTGCGCACGTCTAAGTGAAAGCTCTGGAGGCAGCCACATGCCTTGAGAGCTCCTTGTGTTGTGCCATCACTGCCAGTGACAATTTCCCCGTAGTCAATGTGTAATGAGCGCAGTGAGTGATTCAAGGCCAACGAGGCATACACAGAGCCCAGGACGATGCCGACGAGCCCCCCGTGGCAGATCGTCATCTTTGTAGCGCATCCGAGGGCCTGTGCCAGGGTTGCGGACACGAACGAAAGCTGGTCTATAAACAGGCAAAATTGGACGCGGCCAGGACACTCCAGTCTGAGCTGCTCAAGAGAGGAATTTTTCTCCTGTAGGATTCGCGATGTGCTGTTGATAAGCGGCAGAACGCGCCTTCTAAGTGTAGCGTTGAAAGGAAGTGCCGCGCACAACTTGCTGACAGTTGCTGCATCAAGGGAACAGTTGTGCAAACTGAGGTGCTCCAAAGTGCAGTTCGCAGATAATGCCTCGGCAATACATGTAGCCCCTCTGCTATCAAAGCTCCAATTTAGCATCGAGAGTGTTTGAAGCGAGTGTTGGCCAATCATGAACTTTGCCAAAGCGTCTCCCACTGTGTCACTAATTGATGTGTTTTCCAGAGCCAGGTGCTGAAATGATAGAATTCCTTCTAACGCGTCAAACAGACTTCTCAAACAGTCAAGACAACCTCGCCGTCCGCTTATGCGCTCCCAGCTCATACCTGTTTCGCACAGACCAACCCAGGAGAACGTCTGCAGAAACCTGCTGCTCTAGAAAGCATCTGCCATGGTGTTGCAGGCGGAAGACTTTCTGCTGCCCTGGAGGGCTAAGTCTTCAGGCCGTTCACATGCGACTAGGGCTAGAAGCAGGGTGCTTGCAGACTCCCGAGACGGATGGTTGCTGATCAGCTTGACGCTGTGCAGAGTTTGCCCGTTTCCCCTCAGCACATCGGCCACCTCGGGCGCCAGGGCATCGCTGATGTGAATGTTGGTAATTTCAAGCCCACGCAGGCACTTCGGAGGACCAAAGGCTTGGAGAAATCTGCTCTCAGGAAGAAGTCTATGGCTGGCATGAAGCACGACGCTCCGCAGGTTGTTCGCCGGTCCAACGATGACAGACGAGATGAAGGAGAGCCGATCAATGTGTTCGGCCGTGCACCCAGACCTCGCGGATGCAGGGGTGCTGTCTTGGAAGCCAGGCCATAAGGGAGGCCCCATCGTTTTCATTGCCGGAACCATGGTATCTCGCCCACTGGTCATGTCTGCCGTCGTAAGAACGCGGGCAAAGCTTGCCCGGTTCACAATCTGTCAGCACAAGCCTTGTCAACTGCAACGCCTTGTTCCATGAGAATATGTTTTCAATAAGCCAGCATTCTTGGAGCTCGCCCACAGAGCAAGAGCGTTCGCTGTGAAGGCCACGTAGCAAGTGTTCGAGTCTCCAACGCCAAGAGTAGTGGTTAGCCGCACCGTCCATGCAAGTATTGCCGTTTCAACTCACCCGAAAAAGTTCCGTCGATGTCGTAATACCAAATGAAACAGGCATATTTCTTCCACAGTGGTCTAAGCTCCGTTTGGACGAAGCGTTGATACTCACGCTCCCATGCACAAAGCGTGCGACGTCATTCTCGGAACACGAGTTCTTGCTTTTTGCCAGGATCTGCGGAACTTCAGATGCGGCCGTAGCGATTCCACTGGTAGCACACTACGTGATCAACACTGGGGGCGTGCTCCGAGCCCGCAGCATTTGGGAATAAGCCGAGGGAACGAAGCCTAGCACGGATTCGAGCACCAGAGCGCACGAGAGCCTCCAGCGTCAATGTACTACGGCTTCGTCTTCTTCTTAGTAAATGGCGCCATCTATTGCCACTCCTGATCCCGGATGCCATGTTTTGATGTCATGGGGGCTGCAGCAGAAATAATATTGAAAAATAGGTCTCTTGAACTCATGGGTGCTTAAACTATAAAATATGCTCTTTGGCATTGTTGCCTGTGGGGATATCAACAAACAGCTAAGGCGTGTTAGCGTTTAAAGGTGCCATGAAAGCTTTTTTTCACGCATACCCTGCTTACGCATTTAATCCTCAACATGTTAAATTAAAATTTCCCCAAGTTTCAGTTCATTCTGTGCGGTAAATATTTTAAAAACGAAATTTTTCCGTCTATTCTGCGAACTGTTCGCTGTTCTGGCAACGTCTCATCGGTGACGTCAAGGGGCATACCCGCCCCGCGTCGTCTGCTGCGCCCTGTTGCATGCACGCGTTCTTGCATGCACGCCGTAGACGGCGGTCGCTCGAAAAGTTTTCTTTTTTTTAGCTTATCGAAATAAAATGCATTTTCCGTGTTTTCTTTTCGGAAGCCTCTTCAGCTTTGTACGCGAGCTGAGTGATCTTTGGGAAAGCGGACTTGCTCGTGGCGCCCGTTTTGTGATTGTTGAAACAGAAATCGATGGATCCCTGTTTTATTATTTACGCTTAGAAGCATGCTGTTCGTATGTTATGAGTGTGGTCTCTTTTGTGCAGTCAAGTGCTCCCGTATGTGAAAAGCGGCACGTGCCGTGCATGCCTTCGCCGATGTGCGCCGTGAAAGCCGCGGCGTTTTGTAGTTGGCTAGCAATTCCTTGTCCGCTATTCATCGGCTCGATAATTAAACTCAAATAATCACAAGGTGGCACTAGAGTAACCTCGAAGCACGAAGGGAGGAGGGAAAAGTGCCGAATGAGATGACTTCCCGGCTGCAAGTGTGCATTTGTAAGTCGAACATACATTCCCTTCGGCTCGTAGAACCCTTTTGCAGGAACCAAGCCGCTTGCAAAACCCCAAGCGACTCGAATGCTTTCGCTGCCCGCACCGATGAATAATCGCAGCCGTATAAATTAATGCTTCAAAATAATAGTACATCATTTAGCATATTGCTGTGCGTGCGCCTTGTGCCCCAGAAGTGAGACGATTACGACAACTGCACCCCGCGCTGAGGTGGTTTACATGGGTGTGCGCAAACACTACTGCTTGTTTGCGTGGCATAAAACGCCAGGTGGGCTATCCTTATCTTAAATATTACGTACTCTTGCTCACAAATTGCACTTTTGCTCATTCACACACTATGATAACACTGCAATAAGCGCAAATGATGCTATATCGCCTGCTTGGGAAACGCTTCGCGTTGGATGCCGGCGCTTCCCGCTAATTGTATCTGCTTCCTCTTATGTCACCAAGATTTAATTTTAAATCGCTTTAGCTAAAAATACGTTCAAACATTACTTGAATTAATGAAAACAGCCAGATTTGTTGTCCCCAATCGACGCCGACGGCTGCTGCCGGCTGCCTTCTGCACATGCTATATACAGTCTGGGTCACATATTGGCACTTCCCCCTTATTGAACGCGCGTCCTGCGATGTAAGCAGTCGTCGCTTTGAGGGCACTGTAGCCAAAACTACGCTCGATAGCTTTTTTCATGCGCTAAAACTTGCGAATTCGCTCTCAGCAATCGCCGAAATCGCACACACAAGTCCTGCGTGCTCGCTAGGCCTCGTCACGAAAAGGGCCGGCGGTACACTGTCGACCGAAATTCAATAATCTGGCAAGAGTTCCCCGCTGATTAGTAAAAAAGTGTGAAGATATGATATGTAGCCGCTTGTTTCGCTTTTTCCGATACGAATAAGGTACACAAGCGCAGTTTTTCTGGCCTTCTATTCACCGGGCGTGAAGCTTTCGCTCGGCCGCACGAGCCCAGGCGACGGCTACGAGCGGCACCGTCGTGCGGCGTTTTATGCCCGTGTCGCTTGCCTCGCCGATCGGTTCTATGCGCAGGCACCGAATGAAAACATATTTTCGCTGGTCCAGGCAAATGGCGTATGCTGCCGTGGCTAGCATCAGGTCCAATAAGTTTTAAAGTTCTTCAGTTTATAAAAATGCATGTCATGCCAACTAGCCCCCCGCCACACTCTGCCAGTCCCCACTAAGTTCACACTTTACACTACTGCAATACGGGGTCGTTGGTCGTGCTGGCGTCGTCGTCGGTCTAGCGTGACAGACCGGTGCGTCAGAGACGGCACTTACATACCTACCAGCCAACCGACCTTCGATCGCCATCGCATCGGCCTAGTGTGACGATGCTCTGTTAAGCATGGTTAGACACAGTTTCTTTGTTTCAGCTTTATTTTTCAAGATTTCATAGAGAGCAAATTGATTGAGCGAGAGCAAATCACGAGATGCATCACGTGCCACCAGTGCGAGAACGAGCGTTCAGAGCGGCGGTCGACGCAGCGGCGGACGTGACTGCCAAGCGCGCAGCTATGGCGTCGATGCAGAAGAATATCGAGGCACCTGCCGCGCGCGATTTTGCACTAGCTGCGCGCCTCCCGTTAGAGGTCAAATCTAAGAGCCGTTGATCTTCAGGCTCACCATGGGAGAAGTAGAGCTTTTCGCTCTAAAATCATTTTTGTTCTACTAAGCGGAAATAAAAATGTGTGCCTAAACCAACATACCTTGACGTCGCCAACGGGAACCCAGGGATGAAATAGAAGGCTTCAACAGCTGTAAACAAGAATTCAACGCAGCATTCTGTCCTCTGCCTTCGGACAGCACAGCGAGCGCTTAAATATACGTGTTAAATATACGTTAAATATACCCTCGTAACCATCCTGTGAGTTTTGTTTTCTTGTGATTAAGTGTGGGGGTAAGAGTGCTCGGAGCCAGACGGGTCTGGGGGGAGGGGGGACGTTGTGAGGTAGGAGACGTGGCGCGCCGCACCCATGGTGAAGCAGACCGCGCGTGCGGCGAGGGAGGCGAGATCAAGATACAAGTAATCCAATGGGCGGGGGGGAGTCACTAGCGACGCGAACACGAACCGCTGCAACAGGATGGCCTGGCGACAGCGAAGTAGGTAGAGCTTGCTAATCCGTGGGCACTCGGAGCAAGAGGGTGGTTAGCGTCCGAAGGTCCCTCCCACTTACGACCGCAGTGGACGGCCACGCTGCAGTGATCACGGTACAAGTAATCCGGTGGCCGAGGGGAGCCACTAGCGACGCGAACACGAACCGCTGCAACAGGATGGCGGGGCGACAGCGAAGTAGGTAGAGCTTGCTAATCCGTGGGCACTCGGAGCAAGAGGGTGGTTAGCGTCCGAAGGTCCCTCCCACTTACGACCGCAGTGGACGGCCACGCTGCAGTGATCACGGTAGAAGTAATCCGGTGTGCGAGGGGAGCCACTAGCGACGCGAACACGAACCGCTGCAACAGGATGGCGGGGCGACAGCGAAGTAGGTAGAGCTTGCTAATCCGTGGGCAGTCGGAGCAAGAGGGTGGTTAGCGTCCGAAGGTCCCTCCCACTTACGACCGCAGTGGACGGCCACGCTGCAGTGATCACGGTACAAGTAATCCGGTGGCCGAGGGGAGCCACTAGCGACGCGAACACGAACCGCTGCAACAGGATGGCGGGGCGACAGCGAAGTAGGTAGAGCATGCTAATCCATGGGCACTCGGAGCAAGAGGGTGGTTAGCGTCCGAAGGTCCCTCCCACTTACGACCGCAGTGGACGGCCATGCTGCAGTGATCACGGTACAAGTAATCCGGTGTGCGAGGGGAGCCACTAGCGACGCGAACACGAACCGCTGCAACAGGATGGCGGGGCGACAGCGAAGTAGGTAGAGCTTGCTAATCCGTGGGCACTCGGAGCAAGAGGGTGGTTAGCGTCCGAAGGTCCCTCCCACTTACGACCGCAGTGGACAGCCACGCTGCAGTGATCACGGTACAAGTAATCCGGTGGCCGAGGGGAGCCACTAGCGACGCGAACATAAACCGCTGCAACAGGATGGCGTGGCGACAGCGAAGTTGGTAGAGCATGCTAATCCGTGGGCACTCGGAGCAAGAGGGTGGTTAGCGTCCGAAGGTCCCTCCCACTTACGACCGCAGTGGACGGCCACGCTGCAGTGATCACGGTACAAGTAATCCGGTGGCCGAGGGGAGCCACTAGCGACGCGAACACGAACCGCTGCAACAGGATGGCGGGGCGACAGCGAAGTAGGTAGAGCTTGCTAATCCATGGGCACTCGGAGCAAGAGGGTGGTTAGCGTCCGAAGGTCCCTCCCACTTACGACCGCAGTGGACGGCCACGCTGCAGTGATCACGGTACAAGTAATCCGGTGGCCGAGGGGAGCCACTAGCGACGCGAACATAAACCGCTGCAACAGGATGGCGGGGCGACAGCGAAGTAGGTAGAGCTTGCTAATCCATGGGCACTCGGAGCAAGAGGGTGGTTAGCGTCCGAAGGTCCCTCCCACTTACGACCGCAGTGGACGGCCACGCTGCAGTGATCACGGTACAAGTAATCCGGTGGCCGAGGGGAGCCACTAGCGACGCGAACACGAACCGCTGCAACAGGATGGCGGGGCGACAGCGAAGTTTGTAGAGCATGCTAATCCATGGGCACTCGGAGCAAGAGGGTGGTTAGCGTCCGAAGGTCCCTCCCACTTACGACCGCAGTGGACGGCCACGCTGCAGTGATCACGGTACAAGTAATCCGGTGGCCGAGGGGAGCCACTAGCGACGCGAACATAAACCGCTGCAACAGGATGGCGGGGCGACAGCGAAGTAGGTAGAGCTTGCTAATCCATGGGCACTCGGAGCAAGAGGGTGGTTAGCGTCCGAAGGTCCCTCCCACTTACGACCGCAGTGGACGGCCACGCTGCAGTGATCACGGTACAAGTAATCCGTTGGCCGAGCGGAGCCACTAGCGACGCGAACACGAACCGCTGCAACAGAAAGGCGTGGCGACAGCGAAGTAGGTAGAGCTTGCTAATCCGTGGGCACTCGGAGCAAGAGAGTGGTTAGCGTCCGAAGGTCCCTCCCACTTACGACCGCAGTGGACAGCCACGCTGCAGTGATCACGGTACAAGTAATCCGGTGGCCGAGGGGAGCCACTAGCGACGCGAACACGAACCGCTGCAACAGGATGGCGGGGCGACAGCGAAGTAGGTAGAGCTTGCTAATCCGTGGGCACTCGGGGCAAGAGGGTGGTTAGCGTCCGAAGGTCCCTCCCACTTACGACCGCAGTGGACAGCCACGCTGCAGTGATCACGGTACAAGTAATCCGGTGTGCGAGGGGAGCCACTAGCGACGCGAACACGAACAGCTGCAACAGGATGGCGGGGCGACAGCGAAGTAGGTAGAGCTTGCTAATCCATGGGCACTCGGAGCAAGAGGGTGGTTAGCGTCCGAAGGTCCCTCCCACTTACGACCGCAGTGGACGGCCACGCTGCAGTGATCACGGTACAAGTAATCCGGTGTGCGAGGGGAGCCACTAGCGACGCGAACACGAACAGCTGCAACAGGATGGCGGGGCGACAGCGAAGTAGGTAGAGCTTGCTAATCCGTGGGCACTCGGAGCAAGAGGGTGGTTAGCGTCCGAAGGTCCCTCCCACTTACGACCGCAGTGGATGGCCACGCTGCAGTGATCACGGTACAAGTAATCCGGTGGGCGAGGGGAGCCACTAGCGACGCGAACACGAACAGCTGCAACAGGATGGCGGGGCGACAGCGAAGTAGGTAGAGCTTGCTAATCCGTGGGCACTCGGAGCAAGAGGGTGGTTAGCGTCCGAAGGTCCCTCCCACTTACGACCGCAGTGGACAGCCACGCTGCAGTGATCACGGTACAAGTAATCCGGTGTGCGAGGGGAGCCACTAGCGACGCGAACACGAACAGCTGCAACAGGATGGCGGGGCGACAGCGAAGTAGGTAGAGCTTGCTAATCCGTGGGCACTCGGAGCAAGAGGGTGGTTAGCGTCCGAAGGTCCCTCCCACTTACGACCGCAGTGGACAGCCACGCTGCAGTGATCACGGTACAAGTAATCCGGTGTGCGAGGGGAGCCACTAGCGACGCGAACACGAACCGCTGCAACAGGATGAAGGGGCGACAGCGAAGTAGGTAGAGCTTGCTAATCCGTGGGCACTCGGAGCAAGAGGGTGGTTAGCGTCCGAAGGTCCCTCCCACTTACGACCGCAGTGGACAGCCACGCTGCAGTGATCACGGTACAAGTAATCCGGTGTGCGAGGGGAGCCACTAGCGACGCGAACACGAACCGCTGCAACAGGATGGCGGGGCGACAGCGAAGTAGGTAGAGCTTGCTAATCCGTGGGCAGTTGGAGCAAGAGGGTGGTTAGCGTCCGAAGGTCCCTCCCACTTACGACCGCAGTGGACAGCCACGCTACAGTGATCACGGTACAAGTAATCCGGTGTGCGAGGGGAGCCACTAGCGACGCGAACACGAACAGCTGCAACAGGATGGCGGGGCGACGGCGAAGTAGGTAGAGCGTGCTAATCCATGGGCACTCGGAGCAAGAGGGTGGTTAGCGTCCGAAGGTCCCTCCCACTTACGACCGCAGTGGATGGCCACGCTGCAGTGATCACGGTACAAGTAATCCGGTGGGCGAGGGGAGCCACTAGCGACGCGAACACGAACAGCTGCAACAGGATGGCGGGGCGACAGCGAAGTAGGTAGAGCTTGCTAATCCGTGGGCACTCGGAGCAAGAGGGTGGTTAGCGTCCGAAGGTCCCTCCCACTTACGACCGCAGTGGATGGCCACGCTGCAGTGATCACGGTACAAGTAATCCGGTGGGCGAGGGGAGCCACTAGCGACGCGAACACGAACAGCTGCAACAGGATGGCGGGGCGACCGCGAAGTAGGTAGAGCGTGCTAATCCATGGGCACTCGGAGCAAGAGGGTGGTTAGCGTCCGAAGGTCCCTCCCACTTACGACCGCAGTGGACAGCCACGCTGCAGTGATCACGGTACAAGTAATCCGGTGTGCGAGGGGAGCCACTAGCGACGCGAACACGAACAGCTGCAACAGGATGGCGGGGCGACAGCGAAGTAGGTAGAGCTTGCTAATCCGTGGGCACTCGGAGCAAGAGGGTGGTTAGCGTCCGAAGGTCCCTCCCACTTACGACCGCAGTGGATGGCCACGCTGGAGTGATCACGGTACAAGTAATCCGGTGGGCGAGGGGAGCCACTAGCGACGCGAACACGAACCGCTGCAACAGGATGGCGGGGCGACAGCGAAGTAGGTAGAGCTTGCTAATCCGTGGGCACTCGGAGCAAGAGGGTGGTTAGCGTCCGAAGGTCCCTCCCACTTACGACCGCAGTGGACAGCCACGCTGCAGTGATCACGGTACAAGTAATCCGGTGTGCGAGGGGAGCCACTAGCGACGCGAACACGAACCGCTGCAACAGGATGGCGGGGCGACAGCGAAGTAGGTAGAGCTTGCTAATCCGTGGGCAGTCGGAGCAAGAGGGTGGTTAGCGTCCGAAGGTCCCTCCCACTTACGACCGCAGTGGACAGCCACGCTGCAGTGATCACGGTACAAGTAATCCGGTGTGCGAGGGGAGCCACTAGCGACGCGAACACGAACAGCTGCAACAGGATGGCGGGGCGACAGCGAAGTAGGTAGAGCTTGCTAATCCGTGGGCACTCGGAGCAAGAGGGTGGTTAGCGTCCGAAGGTCCCTCCCACTTACGACCGCAGTGGATGGCCACGCTGCAGTGATCACGGTACAAGTAATCCGGTGGGCGAGGGGAGCCACTAGCGACGCGAACACGAACAGCTGCAACAGGATGGCGGGGCGACAGCGAAGTAGGTAGAGCTTGCTAATCCGTGGGCAGTCGGAGCAAGAGGGTGGTTAGCGTCCGAAGGTCCCTCCCACTTACGACCGCAGTGGACAGCCACGCTGCAGTGATCACGGTACAAGTAATCCGGTGTGCGAGGGGAGCCACTAGCGACGCGAACACGAACAGCTGCAACAGGATGGCGGGGCGACAGCGAAGTAGGTAGAGCTTGCTAATCCGTGGGCACTCGGAGCAAGAGGGTGGTTAGCGTCCGAAGGTCCCTCCCACTTACGACCGCAGTGGATGGCCACGCTGCAGTGATCACGGTACAAGTAATCCGGTGGGCGAGGGGAGCCACTAGCGACGCGAACACGAACAGCTGCAACAGGATGGCGGGGCGACAGCGAAGTAGGTAGAGCTTGCTAATCCATGGGCACTCGGAGCAAGAGGGTGGTTAGCGTCCGAAGGTCCCTCCCACTTACGACCGCAGTGGACGGCCACGCTGCAGTGATCACGGTACAAGTAATCCGGTGTGCGAGGGGAGCCACTAGCGACGCGAACACGAACAGCTGCAACAGGATGGCGGGGCGACCGCGAAGTAGGTAGAGCGTGCTAATCCATGGGCACTCGGAGCAAGAGGGTGGTTAGCGTCCGAAGGTCCCTCCCACTTACGACCGCAGTGGACAGCCACGCTGCAGTGATCACGGTACAAGTAATCCGGTGTGCGAGGGGAGCCACTAGCGACGCGAACACGAACAGCTGCAACAGGATGGCGGGGCGACAGCGAAGTAGGTAGAGCTTGCTAATCCGTGGGCACTCGGAGCAAGAGGGTGGTTAGCGTCCGAAGGTCCCTCCCACTTACGACCGCAGTGGACAGCCACGCTGCAGTGATCACGGTACAAGTAATCCGGTGTGCGAGGGGAGCCACTAGCGACGCGAACACGAACCGCTGCAACAGGATGGCGGGGCGACAGCGAAGTAGGTAGAGCTTGCTAATCCGTGGGCACTCGGAGCAAGAGGGTGGTTAGCGTCCGAAGGTCCCTCCCACTTACGACCGCAGTGGACAGCCACGCTGCAGTGATCACGGTACAAGTAATCCGGTGTGCGAGGGGAGCCACTAGCGACGCGAACACGAACCGCTGCAACAGGATGGCGGGGCGACAGCGAAGTAGGTAGAGCTTGCTAATCCGTGGGCACTCGGAGCAAGAGGGTGGTTAGCGTCCGAAGGTCCCTCCCACTTACGACCGCAGTGGACAGCCACGCTGCAGTGATCACGGTACAAGTAATCCGGTGTGCGAGGGGAGCCACTAGCGACGCGAACACGAACCGCTGCAACAGGATGGCGGGGCGACAGCGAAGTAGGTAGAGCTTGCTAATCCGTGGGCACTCGGAGCAAGAGGGTGGTTAGCGTCCGAAGGTCCCTCCCACTTACGACCGCAGTGGACAGCCACGCTGCAGTGATCACGGTACAAGTAATCCGGTGTGCGAGGGGAGCCACTAGCGACGCGAACACGAACAGCTGCAACAGGATGGCGGGGCGACAGCGAAGTAGGTAGAGCTTGTTAATCCATGGGCACTCGGAGCAAGAGGGTGGTTAGCGTCCGAAGGTCCCTCCCACTTACGACCGCAGTGGATGGCCACGCTGCAGTGATCACGGTACAAGTAATCCGGTGGGCGAGGGGAGCCACTAGCGACGCGAACACGAACAGCTGCAACAGGATGGCGGGGCGACAGCGAAGTAGGTAGAGCTTGCTAATCCGTGGGCACTCGGAGCAAGAGGGTGGTTAGCGTCCGAAGGTCCCTCCCACTTACGACCGCAGTGGATGGCCACGCTGCAGTGATCACGATACAAGTAATCCGGTGTGCGAGGGGAGCCACTAGCGACGCGAACACGAACAGCTGCAACAGGATGGCGGGGCGACAGCGAAGTAGGTAGAGCTTGCTAATCCGTGGGCACTCGGAGCAAGAGGGTGGTTAGCGTCCGAAGGTCCCTCCCACTTACGACCGCAGTGGATGGCCACGCTGCAGTGATCACGGTACAAGTAATCCGGTGTGCGAGGGGAGCCACTAGCGACGCGAACACGAACAGCTGCAACAGGATGGCGGGGCAACAGCGAAGTAGGTAGAGCTTGCTAATCCATGGGCACTCGGAGCAAGAGGGTGGTTAGCGTCCGAAGGTCCCTCCCACTTACGACCGCAGTGGATGGCCACGCTGCAGTGATCACGGTACAAGTAATCCGGTGTGCGAGGGGAGCCACTAGCGACGCGAACACGAACAGCTGCAACAGGATGGCGGGGCGACAGCGAAGTAGGTAGAGCTTGCTAATCCGTGGGCACTCGGAGCAAGAGGGTGGTTAGCGTCCGAAGGTCCCTCCCACTTACGACCGCAGTGGACAGCCACGCTGCAGTGATCACGGTACAAGTAATCCGGTGTGCGAGGGGAGCCACTAGCGACGCGAACACGAACAGCTGCAACAGGATGGCGGGGCGACAGCGAAGTAGGTAGAGCTTGCTAATCCATGGGCACTCGGAGCAAGAGGGTGGTTAGCGTCCGAAGGTCCCTCCCACTTACGACCGCAGTGGATGGCCACGCTGCAGTGATCACGGTACAAGTAATCCGGTGTGCGAGGGGAGCCACTAGCGACGCGAACACGAACAGCTGCAACAGGATGGCGGGGCGACAGCGAAGTAGGTAGAGCTTGCTAATCCGTGGGCACTCGGAGCAAGAGGGTGGTTAGCGTCCGAAGGTCCCTCCCACTTACGACCGCAGTGGACAGCCACGCTGCAGTGATCACGGTACAAGTAATCCGGTGTGCGAGGGGAGCCACTAGCGACGCGAACACGAACAGCTGCAACAGGATGGCGGGGCGACAGCGAAGTAGGTAGAGCTTGCTAATCCGTGGGCACTCGGAGCAAGAGGGTGGTTAGCGTCCGAAGGTCCCTCCCACTTACGACCGCAGTGGACAGCCACGCTGCAGTGATCACGGTACAAGTAATCCGGTGTGCGAGGGGAGCCACTAGCGACGCGAACACGAACAGCTGCAACAGGATGGCGGGGCGACAGCGAAGTAGGTAGAGCTTGCTAATCCGTGGGCACTCGGAGCAAGAGGGTGGTTAGCGTCCGAAGGTCCCTCCCACTTACGACCGCAGTGGACAGCCACGCTGCAGTGATCACGGTACAAGTAATCCGGTGTGCGAGGGGAGCCACTAGCGACGCGAACACGAACAGCTGCAACAGGATGGCGGGGCGACAGCGAAGTAGGTAGAGCTTGCTAATCCATGGGCACTCGGAGCAAGAGGGTGGTTAGCGTCCGAAGGTCCCTCCCACTTACGACCGCAGTGGATGGCCACGCTGCAATGATCACGGTACAAGAAATCCGGTGTGCGAGGGGAGCCACTAGCGACGCGAACACGAACAGCTGCAACAGGATGGCGGGGCGACAGCGAAGTAGGTAGAGCTTGCTAATCCGTGGGCACTCGGAGCAAGAGGGTGGTTAGCGTCCGAAGGTCCCTCCCACTTACGACCGCAGTGGACAGCCACGCTGCAGTGATCACGGTACAAGTAATCCGGTGTGCGAGGGGAGCCACTAGCGACGCGAACACGAACAGCTGCAACAGGATGGCGGGGCGACAGCGAAGTAGGTAGAGCTTGCTAATCCGTGGGCACTCGGAGCAAGAGGGTGGTTAGCGTCCGAAGGTCCCTCCCACTTACGACCGCAGTGGATGGCCACGCTGCAGTGATCACGGTACAAGTAATCCGGTGGGCGAGGGGAGCCACTAGCGACGGGAACACAAACCGCTGCGATAGGATGGCTGGGTGACGGCGAAGTAGGTAGAGCGTGCTAATCCGTGGGCACTCGGAGCAAGAGGGTGGTTAGCATCCGAAGGTCCCTCCCACCCACGACCGCCGTGGACGGCCACGCTGAATATGTCGGAGGCGCTGAGGAATGCAGGTTGTGCTAGGGGTCGACCACTGCCATGAACTCTGCCGCCGCGAACGCCGCCTCGAACAGCCGCATCAGTAGGGCCTTGGAGCTGCGCAACAGACTTGCGATGCGCCGCCGCTGCATCGCTGAGGTGCTTGGGAAAGCTGCCGTGAATCCATAGCTACGAAATCCACGACGATCCACTGATAATAATAATAATAATAATAATAATAATAATAATAATATTAATAATAATAATAATAATAATAATAATAATAATAATAATAATAATAATAATAATAATAATAATAAATTGCGAAAGAGAAAAAGCTGCCGCGCGCTGGGGCTGGCGCGCGAACGACTGGGAGCTGCACGAAAAAGGGTGCGCAAGATTGCCTCCGTCCAGCGAGGGGAGCGACGGGCGGCCATTACAGCACCTTCGCTACAGCGGCGCTGCAAGGACTGCCGATAGTCGGCTCATGCCTGCAGGGATCGCCGCACCATGTTGAAGTTGGGGTGCAGCACAGGAACCGCTCGAAGACGGGCACTTTGGTGACCGCCGATTCCAGCAGCGCGATTGAAAGGCAGATCGCCGTCGTCTGCATGCTTGCGGCAGGGAGCCGAGGGCCCTCGTGCGGGAAACGCATGCGCCGAGAGAGATGCGGGGTTAACAGCTTCCTTCGGCTGTTCAAGCGAAATTGTTGTTTGATCTCTCAAATCGACGAGTGCAAGAGCAAATTGCAGCTTGTGGCGCGAGGGAGAGAGAAAAGAGAGCGAGCAGTAGATTTTCATTTCTTGTTGAAAACCATTGGTCCTGAAACGTTGTACTCGGTTACCTTTCTGGGACCAAAATTGTATGATTTGTTTTAGCTGCTGCTTAACATACCCGAAAAAACGTTTCTAGCCCCTTAGTGGGAGCACTGCCTTTTTGCTTGTGTTTATATGTACTACCTCTACGGTCTATAGAAACGTTTGATGAACGTTGTGCTGGGACTGGAACATTCGATCGTTTTGGGTGCACATCGCGAGGTACGTTGCTTGCTAGGAAGAGACCCGCTAAAGAAAAAATACGAGGAGGAGCAACGGAAAGAGGAAATGACCGCTTTGTTTTTGGCCTATTTGCGATACTCCGCGCGCGGGTTCGTGCTCTCGCGCAAGCCTAGCGATTTTGACCAAGCTCTGGAGGCCGCATTGGATGAGGAGCGAAATGGGGCGCTAAAGGTGAACACAGATAGAGAACGCGTCGTCGAGATAACAGAGCCAAACCCCGAGCTTGCTCCTTTGACAGAACGCCAGAACAGACGCGCCAACCGCCACACATGAGATATTTTGAGGAAATGAGACATTTTGAGGAAATCGAGTGCTTCGCTTGCCAGAGTCACGGACAGACTGCAAGGTTCTGCCCAAACGAGTGCCGAGGGGAGCCACAAACTGAAGCAGGTGAGACCCGTCCCAATCGAGCGTATACACAGGGGCTCCACGTGCTTTGACAAAAAAATGGCAGTGGCTTAGCTCGGCAATGCGAGGTTATACGTAGCGAGAGGTATGTTTCCCTGGCTGAGCTTGTTGTGGGCACTGTATGTTTAACAATATTGAGAGACAATGGGTGTACACATATTTTATTCATTTTGCTTGTCAGAGACGAAGACTGCCCAATGATCTGTGAAATAGCACGCAGCAGTCTCGATTTTGTCTATACAGTATTTCGATTTTGTGGAGTTTCTTTGGTATACAAGGTCTATAGTAGTTCCCCATTGTGTAGTCTAGACGTGAGGGTTCGAAGCTAAATTAAGGTAAAATTTTCATTCATACACTGCTGCTATCTTCGATTTCTTATGCTCATTCTCTCTTTATTGAACAGCCAAGTGCCAGGCGACAACCTCAGGATCGGAAGAGGTAATCTTCTCTTGTCTATAGCGCCGTTTAAGAGCGGCAGAACTCTCCTACTCTGCATCCATGTCAAACGTGACACAGCCGCCCATTCTCCTTTTATACGGAATGCTGCGCATGCCACGCGTGGTTCCGATGATAGAGTGGCGGGAGGCGAGGCGGTGGTCCTGTGGGGCCTCTCTGGTTACCATGTTATCGGCGCATGCGCACAACTGCTCATCCGCGTGACGTCACGCGCGGCTCCGACGGTGGAGCGGGCGCGCGGCCTCAGCGACGAGCGCACGGAGCACATGCTGCTCCTCTGTGGTTGATATGGTAACGGCGCATGCGGACAACTAGCCTCTACCAGCCACCGCGAAATGCTCGAAATCGAAATGCCCAGTGTAGCTCTCGCTACAAAATCTAGGAGGCCTTCCCAGCCTGAGCAGCTCGGGGAGGGAACAAGGGATAATTAAGTGGTGGTGGTTTGTGTTGCCGGCGAGGCTTGCCCTGTTGTGCACTGCAAGATCAATGGTTGCTGCCTGTAATGGTTGATAGACAGAGTGTCAAAGGTGACCTTGCTTAAAGAAAGTGGTTTTGACACGCTTCGAATGAAAATGGACCGCGAGATGTTGGAAATGTCTGGCAGTGTTGCAACCAGGTTTGTATTAATAACGGGGGATCCTGTTGGAATAAGCGGGCTCTACGAGTTACATTTCACTCTCGGCAGAATTGTATTAGATCGCCCCTGCTGCATATTCCCGGACACAGTTTCTCTGCCAAAAGGAGTGCCAGATATATCTTAGGACAGGATTTTTTTTAGAGGGGGAAAGGTAGATGTCTCATTCTTGGAAGAAGCGGTCAATGGGGGACACAAAAATTTCGTTTGCAAACAGAAAAGTAGTTGAGATTTGCATTATTGCATTACCAATACTGGCAACCAACAGACCGTGGTATCGGTGGAGAATGTGTTCTCGCGAGTTACCGTGAAGCTGTTCGATGACACGATCGTCCTTCTCTGGTCGGAGCATGTTTTGTGCGCTTATATGCCTTCAGATGTAGAGAGCGGCACCGTGGGATTACTTCAGCCGGTCGATTCTCTTAGCAATAGCCTGAGGGCAGCTGCGTGCCTTGTGACTGTTAGTGGTGACCACAGAGTGCATCTGCAGGTGCTTAACTGCAGCCAGCAGCCACTGAACCTCCCAGGAACCAAACATTAGCTTTCTTTACAACTGCGATTGAGAGACGTGAGCCCACCGAAACAGTACTCACCGCTGTGGCGAAGGCTGGTCCTTCGGTCGCGCCAGATTCTTTGTTCGATCTTTCTCACGTAAAATCCGAGGAGAGGGAGGCGCTGACTGCCCAGCTTAGCGAATGCACGGAGATGTTCGCCGTGACCAACCTGGATTTGTGCAGCAGTGACGTTGTACAACACAGGATAGAAACCGCAACTTCGGCGACCGTTTACCGGTGCGCGTTCCGAATTCCCTACTCCCAACGCGAGGAGATGGAACGGCAGTTGCAGGATCTGATTGATTGCGGCATAATCGAACACTCAAAGACGCCATGGGGGGCACCGGTGCTCTTGGTGAAACCAGATGGTTCCTACTGACCGGAAGTGGACTATCGCAAACTCAGTGCCGTATAACTCGGATCGACTCGTACCCCATCCCCAATATACAGGAGACGCTTTATCAGCTCGGCTCTGCCCAGTATTTCACAGTGGTGGATCTAGAGACTTGATTTCGGCAGATAGCAGTGGACCCGGCCGATGCCGAGAAAACGGCATTCAATACGCCTTCAGGGCACTATGCATGGAAAATAATGCTGACGGGTATGGCCAATAGCCCCGCTGTCTGGCAGGGGACCGGTGATGTTATCCTGGCAGGCCTTGTGGGAAATTTGTACTTCGTGTATATGGATGACATTATCATATACTGTGACAACCTTGAGAGGCATATGCTCGACATCGAAAAGGTTTTGGTGCGAATGCGAGGAGCGGGCCTCAAGCTTTAGGCTTCAAAGTGCCAATTCCTAAAGAAGGAGGTTAAATACCTCGGGCACATTGTTTCAGCTGAAGGCGTCTGGCCTGACCTGGAGAAACTAAAATGTATCTCGGAATTTTCATCCCCGACTAGTGTCCGCCAAGTCCTCCAGTTTCTCGTCCTACTTGGCTGTTGCCGAATACACATAGGTGAATTCGCCGAGCTAGCTAAGCCGCTGACCGCCTTAACCGTCAAGAATGTCGTTTTTCGCTGGTCAAAGGACGCGGAGGATGCTTTTGGGGCTCTGAAGACAAAGTTAATCCGCGCACCGCTGCAGATTTCAATCTGCCTTTCGTTATGGCCACAGGTGCGTCAAAAGTCGCGGTTGGTGCCGTGCGTTCGCAGGTTATCAAGGGTAGAGAACATCCTGAAGTTTTGCTAGCCGACAGCTGAGCACCACACCTCTACTGTTAACTAGATGGAAAGCTGACGCTCCGCCTGTAGGAGTTTGCATGGAGATTCCTCGAGACCACCTGAGCCACCATGGCCGCTCAAAGCATCATAGGGCGGAGAGCTACCGACTGCAGTACCACAACTTTTGGCCAAAAATAATGAAAATACAAACGTTGTTCGATGTTCAAGAATGTCCTAACATTCAATATGCTGTCTATAAATTGCAACAAACGAGCATAAAAGCAGGTAAATGTAAAGTTTTTCGAAAATAAGCGATGGCTTGCCCTTATATTGGCCAAATATTGCAGACCACAAACCCAATATTTCGTGCTAATGGGCGAATTTTTTAAAAAAGAATTATGTTAAAAAATGTCGCTTCAACACTAAGAGGTATTTTAATTGCACTTCGGAAACCAAAACTTTTTATTGGCGTCGTGTGCTGTTGCGTTTTCACTACTATGGCTTTTGCGCACTACGTTTGCGCCAAAGTCGCCTGCGCCTGAAAAAAAAAACAGACTTCCCCGAACCAAGTAGCTCATCACCGTATGATGCTTTGAGCGCCCATGGTGGTTCAGGTGCAACGCCACCAGCTTTCCCTCTCGTTAATAATAGCAAACTCTATGCCAGCAGCAGCAGCACCTCCCCCCACCCCCCAACATTTCTTCAGAGGGGGCACCTCCCCCCATCTGCTTACACTCAGTTCAGATTTCTGACAAAGACCAATTCTAGGACGTCAGTAATTTACAGCACAGTGAGGCTGACCTAGTTGGCTTCGTAGCCAGCCATAAAGCATTTCGTTTGAGTAACCTGAACCAACCATGCTCCTTGATCGACTGACCCCTATTGGTGACAATGATTAGCACAGCTGAAACAGACTATGTCCATTTTTTCAATGGAGTTGATCACATCATGCATAAAGCGATTGTGTGCATCTACCTCCTTTGCCAAAAGTAACCGAGCAGCCACGCCGGCGGCCGGAGCGGACTCGCAGCCGACCAGCGGCGTACGTTGACGTCTCCCCGGCTGCGAGTGTAAACTGGCTGACGTAAGCCTGCGCCCTCGCTCAGTGTGGCAGCGTTTTGAAGGCGCCAAATAGCTTGCCGCAAATGTTACCACGGCCGGGCTCGAGTAGCGGCGGCGGCGCGCACTTTGTACGGCCTGCGCGCTGTTGGTGTTTCCTGTCTGCCTCCGCTGCGCGATCGTGGCGCTGCGACCGCTCCTTAGTGTTCCTGTATATGGGGTGCGTTCCAATACCTCCGAGTATACGGCTACTTAGACGTCTAGCCGGACAGCAGCCATCTTGGGACGCGTTCCATTTCTCACGATGCCCTCTAAGATGACTGCTTCGCCGAAGTCTACATCGATGCAGGCTGACTGGCTCTCTAAAGATGGCAGAGCTGATGTACGCGGATGAGCGAGTCTGGCTCTTGCATTCGTCGGACTTTACCCGGAGTATAGGAAAGGAAAAATGTGAGCCATTCCATTATGTTATTCGGTACGCAAACTAGTGGCTAATTAATCTTCGTGGACGTGCGATTCCTAGCAGTGAATCAAGCAGGAGAAAATCGTGCGGTTGAGAGCTTTGCTTCAGATGCGGACGCTGTATTTCTGTTTACGTGATCCGGCATCTGACGATGCCGGATCTTAATTAGCACCTTGATTTTACGGATTAATACTCGTCGCTGTCGTTGGGTTCCTCGACGGGCGTGAAGATGGCTGGCGTGACGGTTAACAAACGTGTTTTTTTGTTGCTGTATTAGTTGTATCAACTCTTTCGCGTACATTCTTTTTAATCTCTTCAGTCTCGATCAGAACAAACACACCGGCATGTTGCGAATTGATTTTAGTCTTTGCGCGATTAAAGCTCACTTTTCTTTTCAGGTTTCTCGCCGTCTCCGAGTGCCACGTACGGCAGACAGCAGGTTTAATGGCACGCATGTGTTTTCTTGTTGCAGTGTGTATTATCCGTATCGCATTTCGCGTATACTGATTACAGTCTTTCGCATTCTTTCTTATGTTTACAGGACCGTCTGAACGTGCACGTTCGAGGAGCATGTACAGTTTAGCATCAATAATAAAAGAATAATCGGATTTCCCTTTAGCGTCGTCTTCGGAGAGTGGCCCCGTCTGCTACAAGTAGACTGACCGATAGGCACTTCCACCAGTGCGATTTACGCGCAAAGTTATTGCAGAAAAAAAAATGTGCAAACTTGTTGAAAACACGTTTTTAGTGATCGTTATTGCTCAGTTTGAGAAAAATTATAGTACAATTGTTTATAAGCTTTAGTTACATTATTATGCCGCGAGGTGACGTGAGCAGTAGACAAGTTCCAATACATGGACATGTAGACGGCTTCCTAGACGTCACACTAGACGTCTTGTTAGACGTCTAGAGTATTGGAACGCAGCCCAAGAGAGCGAGGTCGAAGGCTCCGTTTCACACTCGAAGCCGCGGGAGACCGCAGCGCCACCGCTCGGCTGCGAGCCCGCTGCACGGCCGCCGGCGCATGCAGCTGCTCGCGGTTACTTTTGGCAAAGGGGGCACATCTTTAAGCTGCCCATTCCAATTTTGAGTTCAATATGCATTAACAAATACAGACTTGCAAAGTGCAATACAAGTACAAATATGAACATGGAGCAAAATTTATGAAATATTTAAATTAATTTTTGAATAATAAATTAACAGGCAAATATTCACAGGAGTAGACATTTAGGCTAGTTGGAGAGGGTTCACCTTACAAAAGAGCGCAAAGGACGGGACGAACAGCGCTCGTCCTCTTGCCTCGTTTCTGCCCCGTCCTTTGCGGTTTTTAAGATGAACGAAAAATTGTGGAGGTACCTAAGCAAATTCTTACGATGTGCAAATGTGAGAGCATCTGTCTCACTTCTCGGTGGACACCTCAACCGAGCCGTTTGCTCCAGTGCCGCGTTTCGGCCACAGCGTTGTCAATGCTAACGCCAATGTACGCCGGCGGCATATTGCTCTAAAAGGAGTGGTGACGTCATACGCTTGCCGCGTTTCTGCCACGGGTTTCTGATGACGGTGGAGTTTTTGCGCAATGACTCATGTTCTCGCAATAAAGCTCGTGTTACCCGCTCCCCCGCGGACGCACGCACGCACGCACGCGCACACACACACACACACACACACACACACACACACACACACACACACACACACACACACACACACACACACGCACACACACGCACAAAGATAAGTTCTGGAGTCCCCTCCAACAGCCTTACCATCAGTGTCAAGTGTCGACTGAAAAGTTCCCTTTCGTTCACATTCTTTACCTGCGAATTTTTTCTCACACTTGCTAGTTCTCTGTGCTGCTGTACCATGTTCTACGTTATTCGTCGCTGTTATAAGCAAGCAGATGTTCAAAATATGCACGCGTTGTCAAAAGTAGAGCAGAAATGGTCTGCTTCTAAGCCGAGTAGTGCAGAACTTCTAACTATGACAGTGCGCTACGTGTCTCCGGAGGGCCGCTACCTCTGCCGGCATCTTCCCTTTGTGGGACCTTGAGCAAGAGATTGTATGGTGCCAGGAACCGTCGGGTGCTCATTGGGGGTCCGAAGGCGGACAGCCTGGCCGTCAGCTTTGTTCGCACGCCGACAAGCATTCGACAGGTGAAGAACACCCTGCAAAAGTGACACGGGCGCCGGCAGGAGGGGAAAAGACCCAAGCCTGCGGGAAGTCAGGTGAAGACAGGGAATGCCGCAGGCGCCGACGCTGAGAGGGGGGCAAGGGAGACACACCAGCCTGGAAAGAGGGATCGCCCGAATGGACGGGAAAAAAACGAAGACAGCCAGTCGGTGGGGTGACGAGCAAGGCCAGAGACGACACCGCTGGTAGTCGGTCCTCCGGTGCCCCAAGCGCGCAAGCCGTCGGGGAGAAGCTGAGCTTCAGGGAACGAACAAGGTCCACTCCGCAGTCCCTCCGTTGCTTCCCACGAAGACTGAGGCGCCAACGCAGAGGCATGTAAGCTTGGGCACCTCAGCCTCTGCATCGTGCACACTCGGTAAGATGCAATTCTTGAATATATCTGTTTTGTTACAACCGAGTCTAGCGGTGTCTCTTTGCCTCTCCGTCCCGTGTGGACCCGCGCAGCCTGTGGGGTCGTCACACGGGATGTCAAAAGTGGGGTCTCAAAAACAAAGGTCCTCTGAATGCTGCGACATTCATGACTTCCAATTTTTAATTCAAGAAAGAATGATGCGACTGACTGTGGGGCTTTGACCCCCATTTGAGAGGCCTGATTCATCGAAGGGCTAGAGCGGACTAAGTGCCTCTGTCTGATGGAGCTCATACTCCGCAGGCATCGCGCGGAGCAAGCATGCTGCCATTAGGAAGCGTTAATCCGACATTTACGTGTGATAAGACTGGGGTTAACGTCAGCGATTTCTTTTCTGTGCTAGAAGAAATTGGGGAAAGAGGGGATGGTCCGATGCGCAACTGCTGGGGATGGCAAGTTGCAAGGTGGAAGGAGCTGCTCATGACTTTGCATGACGAGACGAAAAGCTTAGGTTCACACAATCATTTTCGGAAGTCGAGAAGCTTGCGTTTGAACGCTTCGACACTGAACCCCGCCATGCGCGTGTACGGAAGTTCCGCGGGGCCGGACAGATGCATGGTAGGGGAGGACGTGCGAACGTTTGCGTCGCGACGTCAGCGCCTAGCACGCGATACGCTAATGAGTGAGGAGGAAGCCCAACAAACAAAAATTCACCCCGAAATCTCCCCCAAATAACCCATCGAAACATCTGGAATCTCCCCAAGGGGTGCTCGTTTTTCCCGATCTTGTACAAAAAATGTTCACACAAATAGGAGTGTCCAAAAAATTGTGCGCCCCAGGAAAATACCCAAAAGTTTAGTGCTCGTTTTCTCGGCTCTAGCTGAGTAAAATGATTCCTCCTTTTTTATGCAGCCTTCTGGCATCTAAGAGCACATATGTGCCAAATTTCAGGCATATACTTACGTTACAGGTGGTGTAATACACCTGTCACACGTTTGAATGCGTTCTGGCTCGGCCGTCCGTGTACTTACCAGTTTGCATGAAATGTCCTAGCATTTTACGCGCAAAGAAAATGAATTCAAAAAGTCGTCCGATCCCGCCCATATAACAGGAAATAGCAGTGCAATACAGATGTCATTTCAGTTTACTAGCTGTGCTCTTTGCATTTAAATAAACACAAACGGCAGACGTATATGTATGTACCATTCAGTACACAATTTACGTAGCAGTAGGGCGTCAGCAATAGTGATGGCCACTTTTTCTCTAGCCCTGAAAATTCTGAAAAAATCAAGAAAGAAAAACATAATGCAGGCTTAAATTTGATGTACCTTGAGCAAGCATTCTAAGGGCTACAAAAGCATATATGCACACGCAAAAGCAAACGCATATAAAGAGCAACTTGGGTGCCAAAAGACGAGATGGGCGTACGCTGCAGATGCGCGGTTTCAGGTCACGGGTTTTCTGCATGTTGAAACCCATTTCTCGCTTATAGACTCGCATGAGCCTCGGAGCAAGCTTCAGCAACGTGTTACAGAGAGAGAAATATCTTTAATTTGCACCCGTCAAAAGAAGG
Source organism: Amblyomma americanum (assembly GCF_052857255.1). Lineage (NCBI taxonomy): Eukaryota > Metazoa > Arthropoda > Arachnida > Ixodida > Ixodidae > Amblyomma > Amblyomma americanum. The sequence continues at coordinate 99,585,593 of NC_135500.1, forward strand.
CTGTAGCATAAATCCCCATTCATTCCCCTAACCGTCGGCCAGAATCCCTTGGGACTCGGCGGCGGTCAGGGCGAGACCGATGGCTTTGTGTTGTTGTTCTGCTTCGTGGTGAGCAATAAGGTCCCCCAGGAATGTACATTTCTATTCTGGTCGTTATAGAAAGGGTAGGTCGAGACCATGTGGACTAGATCTGCAATGCTATTGCAGTGCGTACATCTAGGAATAAAATCTTCTGAATGCGATTTACTGTACAGTTGAGGGTTTGGAAACACCTCGGTTTGCAATTTCCTCCACATGATTTCCTCTTTCGTATTGAGCTGTTTATCTGCTGCTGGATAGGTCTTACTACCGAGCTTATAATGAGAAATTATTTCATAGAATGTTGTGAGGTCGTCACCCGATGGGAGGTGTTCCTCGCGTGGAGGCGGCGCGTCAGCGACGAGCGACCGGAAAGTGAGCTCACGAGCGGTCGCGTGCGCCTTGTTGTCCCCCCACACGCCCTGATGAGCCGGGGACGAGATCAGCGAGATTAGCTGTGGTCGTACTTGCCCTTCTCTCAGAATTTTGGCGGCTGCAGCAAAGATTCTGCCCATATCATAATTCTTAAAGGCTGCCTTACAGTCACTGACTATCACCCTTGTACGGTTTTGCATTATCGCTAGAGCAATGGCAACTTCTGCCTCAGTTGCACTTGTATGTTTAACGTTGCAGCACAAGACCGGGTCTCCACTCTCACGAACCACTACCGCTGTGCGTGCTGCCTTGCGATCGTATTCGGCAGCGTCCGTGTAGAGCACATCGGATCTACCTCGAAATTTGCCCTGTAGGACCACAGCCCTATCTTACGTCCACATTCGCGAAATACCGGATGCATGTTCCTTGGCAGCGGTGAAATTTTGAGTCTATCCCTGGTTGCTCAAGGTACGTTATCTGTCCGCTTTGAACACCCCGAGGGTTCGAACTCCCGGCGCCCCATGATGTCGCTCCAGCTTCGCCACCTTCGCCGATAGCTGTCTAGACCTATTTTCTTGCTCAGGACAATAAATTAAAATGTTGAGGTAAACGGCTAAGTCTGATATCCTCAAGACTAGCTTATGCAATCTTCCTGCTCGTTCGCATTGCATCTTCGTGGCAGTGCTCCCTGCGCTTGATGTTCGCAATTGACAAACTGCAGTGCAATGTGTCACAAAATTAAGGATACGACGGCTCATAAATCGTGCTGCTTCTTTTTTGTGTATTTTTGGATTGTGTAGTCTTGACAAAAGCGTACTACGAACTAAGCGACAAGCACACAAGGAAACAAGACAAATGGTCACACGATGATGAGATGACCTGGGTTTACTTGCCGGTACTCCACAACATCGGAGCTTTCGACCGCACTCGGACCTACTAACCATCCCTGCCTAGGCGTACGCCCTGCGACGGCCGTTATAACCGTGCGGCTGGCCAGTAGGGTCACTTCTTTGGGAGATTGTTTAAGTTTCAGAGGCAGCGGAGATTTCACCGCGAGGTCCTGGTTTCGCTGTAAACAGAAACCGCCGCGTCGCTAGCCAAACGGCGCCACCCTCCCCCCCCCCCCCCCCTTGCAGGAAAATCGCAATGTATCTGAAAGCCTTTTGAGTTTTCGTATACCGCCTTCAGAGACGAATTTCGTGCATCCAGCCTGAGTACGAACCCAGGCCTGCCTCCGCCAGGCATCGGACTTCACGAGCGCAAATGGCCCTCACAGTTGCATGAAAGTCGCTGCAGCTTCTCCCGTGTGCTGCCTCAGAGGATGCATGGGTACCAACCATATCCGTCCCCACCTCCCGCGTTGCAGTTCTACGAAGTCGGGCAGCCGCAATCGCCCTTGGCCCATTCAGCTGGCGGGTCGCGGACGTCGTTTTCGCGCCAAATCGGATTTTTTCCTCATATCAGAGCCCCGCCGCGGTGGCTCAGTGGTTAGGGCGCTTGACTACTGATCCGGAGTTCCCGGGTTCGAACCCGACCGCGGCGGCTGCGTTTTTATGGAGGAAAAACGTTAAGGCGCCCGTGTGCTGTGCAATGTCAGTGCGCGTAAAGATCCCCAGGTGGTCGAAATTATTCCGAAGCCCTCCACTACGGCACCTATTCTTCCTTTCTTCTTTCACTCCCTCCTTTATCCCTTCCCTTACGGCGCGGTTCAGGTGTCCAAAGATATATGAGACAGATACTGCGCCATTTCCTTTCCCAAAAAACCAATTATTATTATTATTCCCCATATCAGAAAAGGAGCGCGCATTACAGAGAAAAAAAAGAAATGCAAAAAAATCAGGATGCGCGCGACAAGACGAATGATAAAAAGAAGTTGGCCATCTCGATGGAAGAAGACGGGGAAGAAGGGGTGAGAAGAGTCGAAAATATTCGTTTGAAGTTACCGTTGACCACTGGTGGCCGTTCTGGGCGATGACACGAAAAACAAGCCAAATAAACATGGGCATAAATGCGTTTATTAATAATTGTCAGGAATGCTAATGCACACGAAAATACACATACACACATACAACAAACAAGACCGCAGTGGTCCTCCAATGTCCTTGAAATCGTTTATCAAACATCATCACTAAGTTTCAGGAACTGCACTATGTAGCGCCAGCAGTCAACGTGCAGAGAACCCCCGCAGGCACAACCCCATCATAGGTCATGTAGTTGTCATCCAGATAGCACCTTGCCTTCACGTCCATGGACACCTGGGGTTTGGATTTTCCAGGCAGTGACACCAGGTGTTCCTGTTGCGCAGCGGCGCAGTACCGCAAAGTACGCCGAAGGCAAACGCGCAGTGATGCTTGGCAGAAGCGGTTGGGCGTCCGTCAAGGCTTATCACGAATTTCACTGCCTTGCTCAGCAGGGCCTGGTTCTGCTCTTTAGCGTTGTCTATCGCTGCAAAAGCCACACCACATCTTTCCAGGCAGAGCACCTTACGCTAACCTTGGATAGGAAGACATTCTGTGTGATCATCACTTGAAGCACGCCAAGGACCGCGTCAGATTTTTGCCGGTGCTCCCGATGCACAGCTCAACTAAGCTTCTCTTGGATTGGCCAACCAGGTCCGAAAGCATCTGAGCAGTCTTCAAAGTCAGTAGAGAGGTGACCAACATAAGTTTCCTAAGCCGTAGGTTGCATATCGGGCACCAAGGATCTCGGCCATTAGTGGGGCCGTCTCCTCGCTCCACGGTGTAAGAAGCTACACTTCTTACACCGTGGAGCGAGGAGACGGCCCCAATAATGGCCGAGATATTTGGTGCCCCGATATGCAACCTACACTTCTTACACCGTGCCTCGCTCTCATTGTAAGCCCCACGCACGTCTAAGTGAAAGCTCTGGAGGCATCCACATGCCTCGAGTGGAGCACAGAGCACGCTGGTGAGAGCTCTTTGTGTTGTGTCATCACTGACAGTGACAATGCCCCCGTAGTCAATGTGTAATGAGCGCGGTAAGTGATTCAAGGCCAACGAGGCATACACAGAGCACCGGACGCTGCCGACGAGCACCCCGTGGTACACCTTTGTAGCGCATCCGAGGGCCTGTGCCAGGGTTGCGAACACGAACGAAACCTGGTCTATAAACAGGCAAAATTGGACGCGGCCAGGACACTCCAGTCTGAGCTGCTCAAGAGAGGAATTTTTCGTGTTGTGCTGTTGATATGCGGCAGAACGCGGCTTCTCAGTGTAGTGTTGAAAGGAAGTGCCGCGCACAACTTGCTGACAGTTGCTGCATCAAGGGAACAGTTGTGAAAACTGAGGTGCTCCAAAGTGCAGTTCACAGATAATGCCTCGGCAATACATGTAGCGCCTCTGCTATCAAAGCTCCAATTTAGCATCGAGAGTGTTTGAAGTGAGTGGTGGCCAATCATGAACTTTGCCAATTCCTCTCCCACTGTGTCACTAATTGATGTCTTTTCCAGAGCCAGGTGCTGAAATGATAGAATTCCTTCTAACGACCTAGACTTCTTAAACTGTCAAGACAACTTCGCCGTCCGCTTATGCGCTCGCAGCTCATATCTGTTTCGCGTAGACCAACCCAGGAGAACATCTGCAGAAATCTGCTCCTCTTGAAGGCCTCTGCCATGGTGTCGCAGGCGAAAGACTTTCTGCTGTCCTGGAGGGCTAAGTCCTCAAGTCGTTCACATGCGACTAGGGCTAGAAGCAGGGTGCTTGCAGATTCCCGAGACGGATGGTTGCCGATCAGCTTGAAGCTGTGCAGAGTTTGCCCGTTTCACCTCAGCACATCGGCCACCTCGGGCGCCAGGGCATCGCTTGATGTGAATGTTGGTAATTTCAAGCCCACGCAGGCACATCGGAGGACCAAAGGCTTGGAGAAATCTGCTCTCAGGAAGACGTCTATGGCTGGCATGAAGCACGACGCTCTGCAGGTTGTTCGCGGGTCCAACGATGACAGACGAGATGAAGGAGAGCCGATAAATGTGTTCGGTCGTGCACACAGACCTCGCGGATGCAGGGGTGCTGTCTTGGAAGCCAGGCCATAAGGAAGGCCCCATCGTTTTCATTGCCGGAACCATGGTATCTCGCCCACTGGTCATGTCGGCCGTCGTAAGAACGCGGGCAAAGCTTGCCTGGTTCACAATCTGTCAGCACAAGCCTTGTCAACTGCAACGCCTTGTTCCATGAGGATATGTTTTCAATAAGCCAGCATCCTTGGAGCTCGCCCGCAGAGCAAGAGCGTTCGCTATGAAGGCCACGTAGCAAGTGTTCGAGTCTCCAACGCCAAGAGTAGTGGTTAGCCGCACCGTCCATGCAAGTATTGCCGTTTCAACTCACCCGAAAAAGTTCCGTCGGTGTCGTAATACCAAATGAAACAGGCATATTTCTTCCACAGTGGTCTAAGCTCCGTTTGGACGAAGCGTTGATACTCACGCTCCCATGCACAAAGCGTGCGACGTCATTCTCGGAACACGAGTTCTTGCTTTTTGCCAGGATCTGCGGATCTTCAGATGCGGCCGTAGCGATTCCACTGGTAGCACACTACGTGATCAACACTGGGGGCGTGCTCCGAGGCCGCATCATTTGGGAATAAGCCGAGGGAACGAAACCTAGCACGAATTCGAGCACCAGAGCGCACGAGAGCCTCCAGCGTCAATGCGCTACGGCTTCGTCTTCTTCTTAGCAAATGGCGCCATCTATTGCCACTCCTGATCCCGGATGCCATGTTTGGATGTCATGGGGGCTGCAGCAGTTATAATATTGAAAAATAGGTCTCTTGAAGTCATGGATTCTTAAACTATAAAATATGCTCTTTGGCATTGTTGCCTGTGGGGATATCAACAAACAGCTAGGGCGTGTTAACCATGATAGCCTTTTTTCACGCATACCCTGCTTATCGCATTTAATCCTTAACATGTTAAATTAAAATTCCCCCAAGTTTCAGTTCATTCTGTGCGGTAAATATTTTAAAACGAAATTTTTCCGTTCCTTCCGCGAACTGTTCGCTGGTCTGGCAACGTGTCATCGCTGACGTCAAGGGGCATACCCGCCCCCTTCTAGTACGCTTTACCCGCGTCGTCTGCTGCGCGCTGTTGCATGCACGCATTCTTGCATGTACGCTGTAGACGGCGGTCGCTCGAAAAGTTTTCTTTTTTTAGCTTATCGAAGTAAAATGCATTTCACGTGTTTTCTTTTCGGAAGCCTCTTCAGCTTTGTACGCGAGCTGAGTGATCCTTGGGAAAGCGGACTTGCTCGTGGCGCCCGTTTTGTGATTGTTCAAACAGAAATCGATGGATCCCTGTTTTATTTTTTACGATTAGAAGCATGCTGTTCGTATGTTATGAGTGTGGTCTCTTTTGAGCAGTCAAGTGCTCCCGTATGTGAAAAGCGGCACGTGCCGTGCATGGCTTCGCCGATGTGCGCCGTGAAAGCCGCGGCGTTTTGTAGTTGGCTACCAATTCCTTGTCCGCTATTCATCTGCTCGATAATTAAACTCAAATAATCACAAGGTGGCACTAGAGTAACCTCGAAGCACGAAGGGAGGAGGGAAAAGTGCCGAATGAGATGACTTCCCCGCTGCATGTGTGCATTTGTAAGTCGAACATACATTCCCTTCGGCTCGTAGAACCCTTTTGCAGGAACCAAGCCGCTTGCTAAACCCCAAGCGACTCGAATGCTTTCGCTGCCCGCACCGATGAATAATCGCAGCCGTATAAATTAATGCTCCAAAATAATATTACAACGTTTAGCATTTTGCTGTGCGTGCGCCTTGTGCCCCAGAAGTGAGACGATTACGACAACTGCTGCCCCGCGCTGAGGTGGTTTACATGGATGTGCGCAAACACTACTGCTTGTTCGCGTGGCATAAAACGCCAGGTGGGTTATACTTATCTTAAATATTACGTACTCTTGCTCACAAATTGCACTTTTGCTCATTCACACACTATGATAACACTGCAATAAGCGCAAATGATGCTACATCGTCTGCTTGGGAAACGCTTCGCGTTGGATACCGGCGCTTCCCGCTAATTGTATCTGCTTCCTCTTATGTCACCAAGATTTAATTTTAAATCGCTGTAGCTAAAAATACGTTCAAACATTACTTGAATTAATGAAAACAGCCAGATTTGTTGTCCACAATCGACGCCGACGGCTGCTGCCGGCTGCCTTCTGCACATGCTATATACAGTCTGGGTCACATATTGGCACTTCCCCCTTATTGAACGCGCGTCCTGCGATGTAAGCAGTCGTCGCTTTGAGGCCACTGTAGCCAAGTCTACGCTCGATAGCTTTTTTCATGCGCTACAACTTGCGAATTCGCTCTCCGCAACACGAATCCTGCGTACTCGCTAGGCCCCGTCAAGAAAGGGGCCGGCGGTCCACCGTCGACCGAAATTCAAGAATTGGTAAGAAAGTGTGAAGATATGAAATGCAGCTCCTCGTTTCGCTTTTTTCGATACTGATAAGGTACACAAGCGCAGTTGTTCGGGCCGTCTATTCACCGGGCGTGAAGCTTTCGCTCGGCCGCACAAGCCCAGGCGACGGCGACGAGCGGCACCGTCGTGCGGCGTTTTCTCCCGTGTCGCTTGCCTCGCCGATCAGTTCTATGCGCAGGCACCGAATGAAAGCACAACTTCGCTGGTGCACGCATATCGCATATGCAGCTGTGGCTAGCATCACGTCCAATAAGTTTTAAAGTTCTTAAGTTTATAGAATGTCATATACCAACTAGTCCCCTACCATGCACACTCTGCAAGTTCCCGCTAAGTTCACACTTTACACTACTGCAATACGGGGTCGTTGGTCGCGCTGGCGTCGTCGCCGGTCTAGCGTGACGGACCGGTGCGTCAGCGACGGCATTTGCATACCGACCAGCCAATCGACCGTCGATCGCCATGAGCCTAGTGTGACCATGCTCTGTTAATTAAGCATGATTAGACACTGTTGCTTTGCTTTAGCTTTATTTTTCAAGACTTCAGCGAGAGCAAATCACGTGATGCATCACGTACCACCAGTGCGAGAACGAGCGTTCAGAGCGACGGTCGACGCAGCGGCGGACGTGACTGCCAAGCGCAAGAGCGAATCACGTGACACATCACGTGCCACAGCTGGCGAGTAGCGGCCGAGCAGCAACCGGCGCAGCGGCGAACGTGACTGCCAATCGCGCAGCTATGGCGTCGATGAAGAAGAATATCGAGGCATCTGCCGCGCGCGATTTTGCACTAGCGGCGCGCCTCCCGTTAGAGGTCAAATCTAAGAGCCGTTGACCTTCAGGCTCACCATGGGAGTAGTATTGAGCTTTTCGCTCTAAAATCATTTTTGTTCTGCTAAGCGGAAATAAAAATATGTGCCTAAACCAGCATACCTTGTCGTCGCCAACGGGAACCCAGGGATGAAATAGAAGGCTCCAACAGCTCTAACCATGAATTCAACGCAGCATTCTGTCCTGCGGCTTCTGACAGCACAGCAAGCGCTCAAACGTACGCGTTACACCCTCGTAACGATCCTGTGAGATTTATTTTCTAGCGATTGAGTGTGGGGATAATACTGCTTGGAGCCAGACGGGCCTGGGGGGAAGGGTGGGGGGACGTTGTGAGGTTTGAGCCGTGGACCGCCGCACCCATGGTGAAGCAGAGCGCGCGTGCGGCGCGGTCCGGCGTGGGAGGCGAGATCAAGGTACAAGTAATCCGGTGGGCGTGGGAAGTCACTATCGACGCGAACACAAACCGCTGCCACAGGATGGCTGGGCGACGGCGAAGTAGGCAGAGCATCCTAATCCATGGGCACTCGGACCAAGAGGGTGGTTAGCCTCCGAAGGTCCCTCCCATCTACAACCGCAGTGGACGGCCACGGTGCAGTCGTCTGAGGCGCTGAGGAATGCAGGGTGCGTGCTAGGAGTCGACCATTGCCATGAACTCTGCCGCCGCGAACACCGCCTCGAACAGCCGCATCAGTAGGGCCTTGAAGCTGCACAACAGACTTGCGATGCGCCGCCGATGCATAACTGAGGTGCTCGGGAAAGCTGCCGTGAATCCGTAGCTACGAAATCCCCGACGATGATTCAGTGATAAGAAAAAGGGCTGCCGCGCGCTGGGGCTGGCGCGCGAACGACTGGGAGCTGCGCGAAAAAGGCTGCGCAAGACGGCGTCCGTCGTGCGAGGGCAGCGACGGGAGGCCATTACAGCACCTTCGCTACAGCGGCTCTGCAAGGACTGCCGATAGTGGGCTCATGCCTTCAGGGATCGCCGCACCGTGTTGAAGTTGGGGTGCACAGAGGAACCGCTCGAAGACGGGCACTCTGGCGACCGCCGCTTCCGGCGGCGCGATTGAAAGGCAGATCGCCGTCGTCTGCATGCTTGCGGCAGGGAGCTGACGGCCCTCGTGCGGGAAACGCATGCGCCGAGAGAGATGCGGGGTTAACCGCTTCCTTCGGCTGTTCGAGCGAAACTGTTTGATCTCTCGAAGCGACGAGTGCAAGAGCAAATTGCAGCTTGTGGCGCGAGGGAGAGGGAAAAGAGAGCGAGCAGTAGATTTTTATTTCTTGTTGAAAATCATTGGTCCTGAAACGTTGTAGTCGGATACCTTTCTGGGACCAAAATTGTATGATTTGTTTTAGCTGCTGCTTAACATACCCGAAAAAACGTTTCTAGCCCCTTAGTGGGAGCACTGCCTTTTTGCTTGTGTTTATATGTACTACCTCTACGGTCTATAGAAACGTTTGATGAACTTTGTGCTGGGACTGGAACATTCGATCGTTTTGGGTGCACATCGCGAGGTACGTTGCTTGCTGGGAGAAGACACGCTAAAGAAAAAATACCAAGAGGAGCAACTGAAAGAGGAAATGACCGCTTTGTTTTTGGCCTATTTGCGATACTCCGCGCGCGGGTTCGTGCTCTCGCGCAAGCCTAGCGATTTTGACCAAGCTGCGGAGGCCGCATTGGATGAGGAGCGAAATGGGGCGCTAAAGGTGAACACAGATAGAGAACGCGTCGTCGAGATAACAGAGCCAAACCCCGAGCTTGCTCCTTTGACAGAACGCCAGAACAGAAGCGCCAACCGCCACACGGCTTCAGGCGCGGCATGAGATATTTTGAGGAAATCGAGTGCTTCGCTTGCCAGAGTCACGGACAGACTGCAAGGTTCTGCCCAAACGAGTGCCGAGGGGAGCCACAAACTGAAGCAGGTGAGACCCGTCCCAATCGAGCGTATACACAGGGGCTCCACGTGCTTTGACAAAAAAAATGGCAGTGGCTTATCTCGGCAATGCCAGGTTATACGTAGCGAGAGGTATGTTTCCCTGGCTGAGCTTGTTGTGGGCACTGTATGTTTAACAATATTGAGAGACAATGGGTGTACACATATTTTATTCATTTTGCTTGTCAGAGACGAAGACTGCCCAATGATCTGTGAAATAGCACGCAGCAGTCTCGATTTTGTCTATACAGTATTTCGATTTTGTGGAGTTTCTTTGGACCCGCCGCGGTGGCTCAGTGGTTAGGGCGCTCGACTACTGATCCGGAGTTCCCGGGTTCGAACCCGACCGCGGCGGCTGCGTTTTTATGGAGGAAAAACGCTAAGGCGCCCGTGTGCTGTGCGATGTCAGTGCACGTTAAAGATCCCCAGGTGGTCGAAATTATTCCGGAGCCCTCCACTACGGCACCTATTTCTCTCTTCTTTCACTCCCTCCTTTATCCCTTCCCTTACGGCGTGGTTCAGGTGTCCAACGATATATGAGACAGATACTGCGCCATTTCCTTTCCACCAAAAACCAATTATTATTATTATTATTATTCCTTTGGTATACAAGGTCTATAGTAGTTCCCCATTGTGTAGTCTAGACGTGAGGGTTCGAAGCTAAATTAAGGTAAAATTTTCATTCATACACTGCTGCTATCTTCGATTTCTTATGCTCATTCTCTCTTTATTGAGCAGCCAAGTGCCAGGCGACAACCTCAGGATCGGAAGAGGTAATCTTCTCTTGTCTATAGCGCCGTTTAAGAGCGGCTGAACTCTCCTACTCTGCATCCATGTCAAACGTGACACAGCCGCCCATTCTCCTTTTATACGGAATGCTGCGCATGCCACGCGCGGTTCCGATGATAGAGTGGCGGGAGGCGAGGCGGTGGTCGTGTGGGGCCTCTCTGGTTACCATGGTATCGGCGCATGCGCACAACTGCTCATCCGCGTGACGTCGCGCGCGGCTCCGACGGTGGAGCGGGCGCGCGGCCTCAGCGACGAGCGCACGGAGCACATGCTGCTCCTCTCTGGTTGATATGGTAACGGCGCATGCGGACAACTAGCCTCTACCAGCCACCGCGAAATGCTCGAATTCGAAATGCCCAGTGTAGCTCTCGCTACAAAATCTAGGAGGCCTTCCCAGCCTGAGCAGCTCGGGGAGGGAACAAGGGATAATTAAATGGCGGTGGTTTGTGTTGCCGGCGAGGCTTGCCCTGTTGTGCACTGCAAGATCAATGGTTGCTGCCTGTAATGGTTGATAGACACAGTGTCAAAGGTGACCTTGCTTAAAGAAAGTGGTTTTGACACGCTTCGAATGAAAATGGACCGCGAGATGTTGGAAATGTCTGGCAGTGTTGCAACCAGGTTTGTATTCATAACGGGGGATCCTGTTGGAATAAGCGGGCTCTACGAGTTACATTTCACTCTCGGCAGAATTGTATTAGATCGCCCCTGCTACATATTCCCAGACACAGTTTCTCTGCCAAAAGGAGTGCGAGACATCTTAGGATAGGAATTTCTGAGAAGGGGAAAGGTAGATGTCTTATTCTTGGAAGAAGCGTTCTATGGGGGACACAAAAATTTCGTTTGCAAACAGAAAGGTAGCTAAGATTTGCATTATTGCATTTACAGTACTGACACCCAACAGACTGTGGGATCAGGTGGAGAATGTGTTCTCGCGAGTTACCGTGAAGCTGTTCGATGAGAAGATCGTCCTTCTCTGGTCGGAGCATGTTTTGTGCGCTTATATGCCTTCAGATGTAGAGAGCGGCACCGTGGGGTTACTTCAGCCGGTCGATTCTCTTAGCAATAGCCTGAGGGCAGCTGCGTGCCTTGTGACTGTTAGTGGTGACCACAGAGTGCATCTGCAGGTGCTTAACTGCAGCCAGCAGCCACTGAACCTCCCAGGAACCAAACATTAGCTTTCTTTACAACTGCGATTGAGAGACGTGAGCTCACCGAAACAGTACTCGCCGCTGTAGGGAAGGCTTGTCCTTCGGTCGCGCCAGATGCCTTGTTCAATCTTTCTCACGTAAAATCCGAGGAGAGGGAGGCGCTGACTGCCCTGCTGAACGAATGCACGGAGATGTTCGCCGCGACCAACTTTGATTTGTGCAGCTGTGGCGTTGTACAACACAGGACAGAAACCGCAACTTCCGCGACTGTTTACCTGCGCGCGTACCGAATTCCCTACTCCCAACGCGAGGAGATGGAAAGGCAGTTGCAGGATCTGATTGATTGCGGCATAATCGAACACTCAAAGACGCCATGGGGGGCACCGTTGCTATTGGTGAAACCAGATGGTTCCTACTGACCGGAAGTGGACTATCGCAAACTCAGTGCCGTATAACTCGGATCGACCCGTACCCCATCCCTAATATACAGGAGACGATTTATCAACTCGGCTCTGCCGAGTATTTCACAGTGGTGGATCTGGCGGCTGGATTTCGGCAGATAGCAGTGGACCCGGCCGATGCCGAGAAAACGGCATTCAATACGCCTTCAGGGCACTATGCATGGAAAATAATGCTGATGGGTATGACCAATAGCCCCGCTGTCTGGCAGGGGACCGGTGAAGTTATCCTGGCAGGCCTTGTGGGAAATTTGTGCTTCGTGTATATGGATGACATTATCATATACCGTGACAACCTTGAGAGGCATAAGCTCGACATCGAAAAGGTTTTGGTGCGAATGCGAGGAGCGGGCCTCAAGCTTTAGGCTTCAAAGTGCCAATTCCTAAAAAAGGAGGTTAAATACCTCGGGCACATTGCCGCAGCTGAAGGCGTCCGGCCTGACCTGGAGAAACTAAAATGTATCTCGGATTTTTCATCCCCGACTTGAGTCTGTCAAGTCCGGCAGTTTCTCGGCCTGCTTGACTGTTGCCGAATACACATAGGTGAATTCGCCGAGCTAGCTAAGCCGCTGACCGCCTTAACCGCCAAGAATGTCGTTTTTCGCTGGTCAAAGGACGCGGAGGATGCTTTTGGGGCTCTGAAGACAAAGTTAATCCGCGCACCGCTGCAGATTTCAATCTGCCTTTCGTTATGGCCACAGGTGCGTCAAAAGTCGCGGTTGGTGCCGTGCGTTCGCAGGTTATCAAGGGTAGAGAACATCCTGTAGTTTTGCTAGCCGACAGCTGAGCCCCACACCTCTACTGTTAACTAGATAAAAAGCTGACGCTCCGCCTGTAGGAGTTTGCATGGAGATTCCTCGAGACCACCTGAGCCACCATGGGTGCTCTAAGCATCATGGGGCGGAGAGCTACCGACTGCAGAACCACAACTTTTGGCCAAAAAATAATGAAAATACAAACGTTGTTCGATGTTCAAGAATGTCCTAACATTCAATATCCTGTCTATAAATTGCAACAAACGAGCAGAAAAGCAGTAAATGTAAAGTTTGCCCAAAATAAGCGATGGTTTGATCTTCTATTGGCCAAATATTGCAGGCCACAATCCCAATATTTCGTACTAATGGGCGCATTTTTAAAAAAGAAATATGTTTAAAAAAAGTCGCTTCAACACTAAGAGGTTTTTTAATGACACTTCGCAAACCAAAACCTTTTATTGGCGTCGTGTGCTGTTGACTTTTCGCTACTATGGCTTCTACGCACTACGTTTGCGCCAATGTCGCCGCACCAAGTAGCTCATCACCGTATGATGCTTTGAGCGCACATGGTGGTTCAGGTGCAATGCCACCAGCTTTCGCTCTTGTTAATAGCAGGAAACTCTATGCCAGCAGCAGCACCCCCCCCCCTCCAACATTTCTTCAAAGGGGGAACCTCCCCAGTCTCTATCTGCTTACACTTACAGTTCAGATTTCTGACAAAGACCAATTCTAGGACGCCAGTAATGTACAGCACAGTCAGGCTGACCTAGTTGGCTTCGTAGCCAGCCATAAAGCATTTCGTTTGAGTAACCTGAACCAACCATGCTCCTTGATCGACTTACCCCTATTGGTGAGAACGATTAGCACAGATGAAACAGACTATGTTCATTTTTTCAATGGAGTTGATCTCATCATGCATAAAGCGATTGTGTGCATCTACCGCCTATGCCAAAAGTAACCGAGCAGCCGCGGCGGCCGGAGCGGACTCGCAGCCGAGCAGCGGCGTACGTTGACGTCTCCGGCGCTGCTCCCCGGCTGTAAACTAGTTGACGTAAGCCTGCGCCCTCGCTCAGTGTGGCAGCGCTTTGAAGGCGCCAAATAGCTTGCCGCAAATGCTACCACGGCCGGGCTCGAATAGCGGCGGCGGCGCACGCTTTGTACGGCCTGCGCTATGGGGGTGTTTCCTGTCTGCCTCCGCGGCGCGATCGTGGCGCTGCGACCCTACCGCTCCTTAATGTTCCTGTATATGCTCCCGCAGGGAGCAGAGTTGCGCGAAGGTCCTCCATCATGTTCCATTCTGTGCGGGAAAGCCGCCGCTCGTGCGTACAGGGGCTGCGTTCATGGGGTCGCTGTGTACAGCGCTTGGGCTTGTTTTTTTATTTCCGTACAAATTGCACTCGGTCGCAAGTTTTTAAGCGTAACGTCAAAAATTAATCTGTGATTTGCCGAAGGTGTTCATACAGCACCAAAAAAAAATCGCTAGATAATAACAGCAAATTGAATTCATGACAAATTGACGACAAACACTAGAAACAGGCTGCAATAGTTTTTTTCTGGAACAAGTAATTTCAGATGAGCAATGAGTCCCGTTCAGGATGGGACAGCGTCTGTCCCGTCGCGTCATGTCTTCCTGCGTGGTCGTCTTAAGAAAAAAAGAGCATAGCGACGAATTACTTTCTTCATAACTGGCGCCCCCGCGTGCTCTGTGCGAGTTATGCACGGAAAATATGAAAACTCATCTCCCTAGACCCACATTAAAATGATTATGCAACTTGTTTCAGGCAGGCAGACAAAAGCGACACCAATGAATTCAACAGGCGAGTCTGACCTAACCAAAAAAAATTCATACTCAATACATTGCCTAAAACATTTTACAAAATGCACCCTGTTTCTAAATGCAGTGAAATGACGAATCGTTAAAGGACCTTGAAAGTACTCTTTCTCGTTGATATTATTAGCTTGCCGAATTTTTATTAAAAGCATCATCTTTTCATCTGAATTATTAAATTGTAATATTTGGTCGCACTTAACGCGGCCCATTCTCAAAAGCCACTTCAATCGCCAAACGCATTTCAGCCGCTGAATTTCCAAATGGCATTTCGTAAAACGCTTTGCCGTTTCCAGTGAGGTTGTTGCGGTTTGGCGCACTGCATGCAGTCTTAGCTGACGACTGCGTCGCTCACTACCACCGCAGAACCCCAAGCCTGACGCCACAGGTGTGCACGGAGAATGTGTGAAATGTAGCCGACAGCGTGGGCTCACATGAGGAGTCGAGCTGACGAGGGGTCGCCCTGCTTCTCTGCGGAAAGTGAACACTTGACGTCACGAAAATCATGTGATCGCCTCTCGTCGAATGGTGTTTGGAGCAGCAAGGGAAAACAGACGCGCAACTCTGCTCCCTGCGGGAGCATATACAGGAACACAAACCGCTTCTCAGCTGGGGAACTGGTGATGGGGACTGGTGAAAGCATTCATTTGAAACTGGCAGAGAGGTTGCGTGGGGAGCAATCCCTAGTGGGCCGCTCCCCTTACAGTACTAGGAGAAGTCCCTTAATCAGGGGCCCCATTAATTGGTCTGGGCCGCCATTCAGCGAGCTCGAGTGGCGGCCCAGACCGATGGGCCAGCGGACTGGCCGCTCGCATGTGAAATGCTGCGGCGCGTGGGCGCTTTCGCTCGCTTATCGCGCTTTTGAAGCCCTGCAAACTATTTTGAATCTATTCAGGCTAGTATATACTCAATCCGTAGGACTGCAAATGCCTTGCGCATTGATGTATTCCAGTTGCATATTGTTTATGGCCAAAGGTGATGTGAATTTGTACCGTATAGTAATATTCTGCCGCGTATGTCACCTATACTCCTTATTATGGTCGCAACAGACCATGATCACAGTTCACAAAGGCTGTATGCACACTGCCCGTTCGAATACTAATTGAAGCTAGCTGGCAGAGTGAGATATGCAATCATGAAGACGACTGAAACAAGCAATTTAGCTCTGTTATCACACACATATATTGGCTAAGAAACTTCGAGACTTCGAAACAAATACGCCTTCCCAAGTGTTATAACTTCGCCTGCATTTGAGGAACCTTAGTTTAAAACTAACCGTTTATTTCACTCTACTTAATCTTAACTCCTAGGAATGCACTCTTACTTAATTCCAACTTAAACTGCCATCTGGTTTTTTGAACATCAAAAAAACCTCAATAAATTATTTGTGTTACAGAAAAAGAAAATAAAGCACGAAGCTGGAATCAGTTTCACAGACCACACCCGTCCGTACTTCCTTGAATATGAAATTATGTTAGTTAACATTATGCACGAATATCCATGTCCAACATTCTGGAACAAAAATTTTGACTATTGGAAAATGGTGAGGCCCTAATTTATGGAAATAGTGAAGGTAAGGAAATATTGAAGGTGCTGTTTAACAAATTTAGAGAAAGTACGGAAATATAGACTGCTGTTGTATAGTCTCATCAGCATTTAGAAAAAACTGTGAACAATCAGTATCATGTTTATATAATCGCCGATTTAACCGAATAGGCTTAAAATGGATTGCAAACTGAATATATGAGGAGGAGAAAGAAAATTAAAATTCGGTTAAATCCTTGGTGCTTTATAGCATACACCTACGTACATTTTACATGCCAGTTATACCTATGCCACATAGAAACTTGAATTCATTGTTAATAGCTTCCCACGCCGCACACATTTTGAGAAAGGTCGTGCATGCGATTCAGCTGTAGAGGAACCTAGAATTTCGCCATGATGAGTGTATCTTCACCAATTATCGCATGCTTACATCCACTCCGCCATGAACCACCATCTGCAGTACCCTTCCATTGAGAATGCGCGACAAGTGATAACCGTGCGAAATAAATTTACAGAGTGCGAATCATGGGTTTAACCAATTTATCCCTGCAATATCTACTCTGTACTCGTTTTCAAAACTTTTGTGAAACTTGTATGTGATTGAATTTGACATCACTGACCTGACATCACCAGCCTATGGAAATCGCCCGCTTTAAGAAATTATTTACCAGCCGATTTCCTGCACCATACACGTTAGGTAGCGAAATTAGTGTTTTTCTTAGGCATGCGTCGGTAATATTTGAAGTTATCGACGCTAAATACTGTTTTGTAAAGGTGATATACGTATATGATCCACTTAGAGCCCAAGATTTCTAGCGATCTGATTGAACAACCACCTATATTCTTGCGAGTGTACTTCCAGAGCTTGTTTACTTGAACTGGAATCATCACCTGTGGTTTGCCACTACTGAGTATGCGCGACAAGTGATTACCACAGGAACAAAATTGATCATAGTATAAATCGTGCATTGATCTCCGTAATACCTGCCCTATAGTCGTTTTGATTCTTGAAATTGGAGGGTGACTGATCGGTGTTTTTTGACAGCCTGCGCTATTTGATCAATTATCCTCTGTAGTTCTATCTCCATGCCTGTGTTGCCCTCCATGTACATGCCTGTGTTGTTCCTCTGCTTGTGTTTTTTTTCTTCCCCCGCGGGACCGATTGTCGTTAATCAGCGCTCTGAAGTGCGAAAGCTGGTGCGCGCCACCAGCCGCCACAGACGCAAGCGGCCCGCGAACGGTAGGCTGCGGTTAGTGCCTCTAGCGGCGGTTGAAGCCCCTCATTGAGGGGCTTTAGCTGCGGTAGGGCCACCGCGCCCCTAGCGGCGGCGGAGAGCGCGACTCGCATAGACGAGCCCCCATTGTCCGCGCGCTCAGTGCGGAGGCCGTACGAAAGAGCGCGCGCTCCCCTTGAGACCGGCCGTGATGCAACCCGCTTATCAAGAAAGCGAGGGCGAAGGCTCCGTTTCACACTCGCAGCCGCGGGAGACCGCAGCGCCACCGCTCGGCTGTGAGCAACTGCGCGGCCGCCGGCGCAGCTGCTCGGTTACTTTGGCAAAGAGGCCATATCTTTAAGCTGCCCATTCCAATTTAAATTTAATATTAATTAACAAATACAGACTTGCAAAGTGCAATACTAGGACAACTATGAACAAGGAACAAAAATATGACATATTTAAATTTATTTTTGAATAATAAATTAAGAACTAAATATTCACAGAAGAAGACTTTAGGCCAGTTGGAGTGGGTTCACCTTACAAAACAGCGCAAAGGACGGGACGAACAGCGCTCGTGCTGTTGTCTCGTTGTTGTCGCGTCCTTTGCGCTGTTTTTAAGATGAACGAAAAATTGTGGAGGTACCTAAGCAAATTCTCATGTGCAAATGCGAGAGCATATGTCTCACTTCTCGGTGGACACCTCAACCGAGCCGCTTGCTCCAGTGCTGCGTTTCTGCCACAGCGTTGTCAACGCCAATGAACGCCGGCGGCCTATTGCTTCAAGAGGAGTGGTGACGTCATTCGCGTGCCGCGTTTCTGCCACGGGTTTCTGATGACGGTGGAGTTTGTGTGCAATGACTCACGTTCTCGCATTAAAGCTCGTGTTACCCCTCCCCCGCACGCACGCACGCACGCACGCACGCACGCACGCACGCACGCACGCACGCACGCACACACACACACACACACACACACACACACACACACACACACACACACACACACACACACACACACACACACGCACACACACGCACACACACACACACACACACACACAGAGAGAGAGATAAGTTCCGGAGTCCCCGCCAAGAGCCTTACCATCAGTATCGAGTCGAATGAAAAGTTCCCTTTCGTTCTCATTTTTTAGCTGCGAATTTTTTTCTCAAACTTGCAAGTTCCCTGTGCTGTTGTAACATCTACGTTATTCGTCGCTGTTATAATCAAGTAGATATTTAAAATATTCACGCGTTGTCAAAAGTAGAGCTGAAATGGTCTCCTTCTAAGCCGAGTAGCACAGCACTCGTAGCTATGACAGTGCGCTACGCGTCTCCGGAGGGCCGCTACCTCAGGCGGCATCTTCCCTTTGTGGAACCCTGGAGGCGTCTGATCAAGAGACTATAGCGCCAGAATCGTCAGATGTCGGGGGGCAAGTCTCATTAGGGGTACGAAGACAGACAGCCTGGCCGTCATCTTTATTCCCACGCATGCCAACAAGCATTCAACTGGTCAAGCACACCGTACAAGAGTGACACGGGCGCCGGCAGGAGGGCACAAAGACCCAACCCGGCGGGAGGCCCGGGGAATAGGGTGAATGACGCAGGCGCAGGCACAAGGTGGGGGGCGAGAGAGACACTCAAGCCTGGAAAGAGGGATTGCCCGAATGGAGGGAAAAACAAGAAAAGCGGGGAAGTAGAGAGACAACACCGAGAGGTCCGAGACAACACCGCTGGACAGTCGGCAATCCGGCGCGCCCCAAGCGCACAAGTCATCGGGGGGAAGCTGAGCTTCAGGGAACGAACAAGGTCAACACCGCAGCCCCTTCTTTCCTTTTTACGAAGACTCCAGCGCCAACACAGCGGCATGTAAGCTTGGACACCCCAGCCTCTGCATCATGTACTCGATATTATGCAATTCTTGAATATAGATGTTTTGTTACAACCGAGTCTAGCGGTGTCTCTTTGCCTCTCCGTCCCGTGTGGACCCGCGCACTATGTGGGTTCGTCACACGCGATGTCAAAAGTGGGGTCTCAAAAATATGTCCTCTGAATGCTGTGACATTCATGACTTTCAATTTTTAATTCAAGAAAGAATGATGCGACTGACTGTGGGACTTTGACCCCCATTTGAGAGGCCTGAGACATCGAAGGGCTAGACCGGACAAAGTGTCTCTGTCTGATGGAGATCCCACTCCGCAGGCATCGCTCGGAGCAAGCATGTTGCCATTAGGAAGCGTTAATCCGACATTTACGTGTGATAAGACTGGAGTTAACGTCAGCGATTTCTTTTCCGTGCTAGAAGAAATTGGGGAAATGGGGGATGGTCCGATGTGCACCTGCTGGGGATGGAAAGGTACAAGATGGCAGGAGCTGCTCATGATTTTGCATGACGAGACGAAAGGCTAGGTTCGCACAATAATTTTCGGAAGTCGAGAAGCTTGCGTTTGAACACTTCGATACTAAACCCTGCATTGCACGTGTACGGAAGTTCTGCGGGGCCGGAGAGATGCATGGTAGGGGAGAACGTGCGAACGTTTGCGTCGCGACTTCAGCGCCTAGCACGCGATACGCTAATGAGTGAGGAGGAAGCCCAACGAACAAAAATTCACCCCGAAATCTCCCCAAAATAACCCATCTAAACATCTGGAATCTCCACAAGGGGTGCTCGTTTTTCCCGATCATGTCCAAAAAATGTTCACACAAATAGGAGTGTCCAAAAAATTGTGCGCCGTAGGAAAATACCCAAAAGTTTAGTGCTCGATTTCTCGGCTCAAGCTCAGTAAAATTGTTCCTCGTTTTTATGCAGCCTTCAGGCATCTAAGAGCACATATGTGCCAGATTTCAGGCATATACTTACGTTACAGGTGGTGTAATACACCTGTCACACGTTTGAATGCGTTCTGGCTCGGCCGTCCGTGTACTTACCAGTTTGCATGAAATGTCCTAGCATTTTACGCGCAAAGAAAATAAGAATTCAAAAAGTCGCCCGATCGTGGCCATACAGAGCATTTCAGTTGACTAGCTGTGCTCTTTGCATTTAAATAAACACAAACAGCAGACGTATATGTATGCATCATTCAGTACACAATTTACGTAGCATTAGGGCATCAGCAATAATGATGGCCACTTTTTCTCTAGCTCTGAAAATTCTGAAAAAATCAAGAAAGAACAACATAATGCAGGCTTAAATTTGATGCACCTTGAGCAAGCATTCTTAGGGCTACAAAAGCATATATGCACACGCAGAAGCAAACGCATAACTTGGGTGGCCAAAAGAAAAGACGGGATGGGCGTACGCTGCAGATGCGCGGTTTCAGGTACAGATTTTCTGCAGGTTGAAACCCATTTCTCGCTTATAGACTCGCATGAGCCTCGAAGCAAGCTTCAGCGACGTGTTACAGAGAGAGAAATAACTTTAATTTGCAGTCTTCAAAAATGACGGCGTATAAGGCTATAGTGTAAACCACCATTTATTCTTCTAACTGAAGTCAGGAATTCGTTGGCACTCTGCGGCGGTCAGGGCGATACCGATGACTTTGTGTTGTTCTGCTTCGTGGTGAGCAATATAAGGTCTCCCAGGATTGCACATTTCTATTCGGGTCGTTATAGAAGGGCAGGTCCAGGCCATGTGGACTATATCTGCAGTGCTATTGGAGTGCGTACATCTAGGATTAAAGACTTCTGGGTGCGATTTACTCTACAGTTCAGGGTTTGGAAACATCCCGGTTTGCAATTTCCTCCACATGATTTCCTCTTTTCCACTGAACTGTTTATCTGCTGCTGTATAGGTCTTACTACCGAGCTTACAATGAGAAATTATTTAATGGAATGTTGTGAGTTCGTCGCCCGATGGGAGGTGTACCTTGCGTGGAGGCGGCACGTGAGCGGCGATCGACCGGAAAGAGCCCTTGGGCGGTCGCGTGAACCTTGTCGTTCCCCCACATGCCCTGATGAGCCGGGGACCAGATCACTGAGATTAGCTCTGATGGTACTTGCTCTTCTCTCAGAGTTTTGGCGGCTGCAATAGGGATTCTGCCAATATTATAATTCTTAATGACTGCCTTGGAGTCACTCACTATCACCCTTGTACCGTTTTGTATTATTGATAGAACAATGGCAACTTCTTCTGCCCCAGTTGCATTTGTGTTTTTAACGGTGCAGCACGAGACCGGGTCTCCACTCTCACGAACCACTACCGCTGTGTGTGCTGCCTTGCGATCGTATTCGGCAGCGTCCGTGTAGAGCACATCGCATCTACCTCGAAATTTGCCCTTTAGGGCCGCAGCCCTATCTTCGCGTCTACCTTCGTGAAATTCCGGATGCAAGTTCTTTGGCAGCGGGGGAATTTTGAGTCTATCCCTGGTTGCTCTAGGTACTTTATCTGTCCGCTTTGAACACTCCAAGGGTTCGAACCCCCGGCGGTCCATGACGTCGCTCCAGCTCCGCCATCTTCGCCGATAGATGTCTTGACCTATTTTCTTGCTCAGAACAATACGATAAAATGTTGAGGTCAACGGCTAAGTCTGAGATCCTCAAGACTAGCTTATGCAATCTTCCTGCTCGTTCGCATTGCATCTTCGTGGCAGTGCTCTCTGCACTCGATGTTCGAGATTGGCAAACTGCAGTGCAATGTGCCACAGAATTAAAGATACGACGGCTCATCAATCGTGCTGATTCTTTTTTGTGTAGTTTTGGATTGTGTTGTCCTGACAAAAGTGTACTGCGCACTCACCGCCAAGCACACAAGGAAACAAGACACATGAACACACGATGATGAGATGATTTGGGTTTACTTGCCGGTACTCCACAACATCGGAGCTTTCGATCGCACTCCGACATACTAACCACCCCTGCCTAGGCGTCCTCCGACGGCCGTTATAACCGTGCGGCTGGCCAGTAGGGTCACTTCACTGGGAGATTGAGTTTCAGAGGCCAGCTACGGAGAATTCACCGCGAGGTCCTGGTTTCCCTGTAAACAGAAACCGCCCCGTCGATAGCCGGACGGCACACCCCCACTTGCAGAAAGAAGATCGCAATGTATCTGAAAACCTTTTGAGTTTTCGTACACCCCCTTCAGAGCCGGATTTCTTGCATCCAACGTGAGTACGAACACAGGCCTGCTTCCGCCAGGCATCGGACTTCATGAGCGCAAATGGCCCTCACAGTTGCATGAAATCCGCTGCAGCCTCTCACGTGTGCTGCCTCAGAGAATGCATGGGTCCCAGCCATATCCGTCCCCACCTCCCGCGTTGCAGTTCTACAAAGTCGGGCAGCCGAAACCGCCCTTGGCCCATTCAGCTGGCGGGGCGCGGACGTCGTGCTCGAGTCAAGTCGTATTTTCCCCCCATATCAGAAAAGGAGCGCGCATTACAGAGGAAAAAAAAAGAAATGCAAAAAAAATCATGATGCACGCGACATGACGAATGATAAAAAGAATTTGGCTACCTCGATGGAAGAAGAGGGGGAAGAAGGGGTGAGAAGAGCCGAAAATATTCGTTTGAAGTTACCGTTGACCACTGGTCGCCGTTCTGGGCGATGGCACGAAAAACAAGCCAAATAAACAAGGGCATAAATGCATTTATTAATAATTGTCAGGAACGCTAATACACAAAAAATGCACATACACACATACAACAAACAAGACCGCAGTGGTCATCCAATGTCCTTGCAATCGTTTATCAAGCATCAGCACTAAGTTTCAGGCACTGCACTATGTAGCGCCAGCAGTCAACGTGCAGAGAACGCTCGTACGCACAACTCCATCATAGATCATGTAGTTGTCATCCAGATAGCACCTTGCCTTCTTCATGTCCATGGACACCTGGGGTTCGAATTTTCCAGGCAGTGACGCCAGGTGTTCCTGTTGCGTATAGCGGCACGGTACCGCAAAATACGCCGAAGGCAAACGCGCAGCGATGTTTGGCAGAAGCTGTTGGACGTCCGTCAAGGCTCATCACGAATTTCACTGCCTTGTTCAGCAGGGCCTGGTTCTCCTATTTAGCGTTGTCTATCGCTTCAAAAGCCACACCACGTTTTTTCAGGCAGAGCACCTTACGCTAACCTTGGATAGGAAGACATTCTGTGTGATCATCACTTGACGCACGCCAAGGACCGCGTCGGACATGTTGCCGGTGCTCCCGATGCGCAGCTCAACTAAGCTTCTCTTGAATTGGCCAACCAGGGCCGAAAGCATCTGAGTAGTCTTCAAAGTCAGCCGAGAGGTGACCAACGGAAGTTTCCTTAGGCGTAGGTTGGATATCGGGGCACCAAGGATCTCGGCCATTAGTGGGGCCGTCTCCTCGCTCTCATTGTAAGCCCTGCGCACGTCTAAGTGAAAGCTCTCGAGGCACCCACATGCCTCGAGTGCAGCACAGAGCGCGCTGGTGAGAGCTCCTTGTGTTGTGCCATCACTGCCAGTGGCAATGCCCCCGTAGTCAATGTGTAATGAGCGCAGTGAGTGATTCAAGGCCAACAAGATATACAAAGAGCACCGGACGCTGCCGACAAGCCCCCCGTGGCAGATCGTCATCTTTGTAGCGCATCCGAGGGCCTGTGCCAGGGTTGCGGACACGAACGAAAGCTGGTGTATAAACAGGCAAAATTGGACGCGGCCAGGACACTCCAGTCTGAGCTGCTCAAGAGAGGAATTTTTCTCCTGTAGGATTCGCGATGTGCTGTTGATATGCGGCAGAACGCGGCTTCTCAGTGTAGTGTTGAAAGGAAGTGCCGCGCACAACTTGCTGACAGTTGCTGCATTAAGGTAACAGTTGTGCAAACTGAGGTGCACCAAAGTTCAGTTCGCAGATAATGCCTCGGCAATACATGTAGCCCCTCTGCTATCAAATCAAAGCTCCAATTTAGCATCGAGAGTGTTAGAAGTGAGTGTTGGCCAATCATGAACTTTGCCAATGCGTCTCCCACTGTGTCACTAATTGATGTCTTTTCCAGAGCCAGGTGCTGAAATGATAGAATTCCTTCTAAGGCGTCAAAAAGCATTCTCGAACAGTCAAGACAACCTCGCCGTCCGCTTATGCGCTCCCAGCTCATACCTGTTTCGCATAGACCAACCCAGGAGAACGTCTGCAGAAACCTGCTGCTCTAGAAGGCATCTGCCATGGTGTTGCAGGCGGAAGACTTTCTGCTGCCCTGGAGGGCTAAGTCTTCAGGCCGTTCACATGCGGCTAGGGCTAGAAGCAGAGTGCTTGCAGATTCCCGAGACGGATGGTTGCTGATCAGCTTGACGCTGTGCAGAGTTTGCCCGTTTCCCCTCAGCACATCGGCCACCTCGGGCGCCAGGGCATCGCTGATGTGAATGTTGGTAATTTCAAGCCCACGCAGGCACTTCGGAGGACCAAAGGCTTGGAGAAATCTGCTCTCAGGAAGAAGTCTATGGCTGGCATGAAGCACGACGCTCCGCAGGTTGTTCGTCGGACCAACGATGACAGACGAGATGAAGGAGAGCCGATCAATGTGTTCGGTCGTGCACACAGACCTCGCGGATGCAGGGGTGCTGTCTTGGAAGCCAGGCCATAAGGAAGGCCCCATAGTTTTCATTGCCTGAACCATGGTATCTCGCCCACTGGTCATGTCTGCCGTCGTAAGAACGCGGGCAAAGCTTGCCCGGTTCACAATCTGTCAGCACAAGCCTTGTCAACTGCAACGCCTTGTTCCATGAGAATATGTTTTCAATAAGCCAGCATCCTTGGAGCTCGCCCGCAGAGCAAGCGCGTTCGCTGTGAAGGCCACGTAGCAAGTGTTCGAGTCTCCAACGCCAAGAGTAGTGGTTAGCCGCACCGTCCATGCAAGTATTGCCGTTTCAACTAACCCGAAAAAGTTCCGTCGGTGTCGTATTACCAAATGAAACAGGCATATTTCTTCCACAGTGGTCTAAGCTCCGTTTGGACGAAGCGTTGATACTCACGCTCCCATGCACAAAGCGTGCGACGTCATTCTCGGAACACGAGTTCTTGCTTTTTGCCAGGATCTGCGGATCTTCAGATGCGGCCGTAGCGATTCCACTGGTAGCACACTACGTGATCAACACTGGGGGCGTGCTCCGAGGCCGCATCATTTGGGAATAAGCCGAGGGAACGAAGCCTAGCACGGATTCGAGCACCAGAGCGAACGAGAGCCTCCAGCGTCAATGCGCTACGGCTTCGTCTTCTTAGCAAATGGCGCCACCTATTGCAACTCCTGATCCCGGATGCCATGTTTGGATATCATGGGGGCTGCAGCAGAAATAATATTGAAAAATAGGTCTCTTGAACTCATGGATGCTTAAACTATAAAATATGCTCTTTGGCATTGTTGCCTTTGGGGATATCAACAAACAGCTAAGGCGTGTTAACGTTTAAAGGTGCCATGATTGCCTTTTTTCACGCATACCCTGCTTATCGCATTTAATCCTCAACATGTTAAATTAAAATTCCCCCAAGTTTCAGTCCATTCTGTGCGGTAAATAATTTAAAACGAAATTTTTCCGTTCCTTCCGCCAACTGTTCACTGGTCTGGCAACGTCTCATCGCTGACGTCTAGGGGCATACCCGCTCCCATGCCCGCGCCTTCTAGTATGCTTTACCCGCGTCGTCTGCTGCGCGCTGTTGCATGCACGCATTCTTGCATGCACGCCGTAGACGGCGGTCGCTCGAAAAGTTTTCTTTTCTTTTAGCTTATCGAAATAAAATGCATTTTCCGTGTTTTCTTTTCGGAAGCCTCTTCAGCTTTGTACGCGAGCTGAGTGATCCTTGGGAAAGCGGACTTGCTCGTGGCGCCCGTTTTGTGATTGTTGAAACAGAAATCGATGGATCCCTGTTTTATTTTTTACGCTTAGAAGCATGCTGTTCGTATGTTATGAGTGTGGTCTCTTTTGAGCAGTCAAGTGCTCCCGTATGTGAAAAGGGGCACGTGCCGTGCATGCCTTCGCCGATGTGCGCCGTGAAAGCCGCGGCGTTTTGTAGTTGGCTACAAATTCCTTGTCCGCTATTCATCGGCTCGATAATTAAACTCAAATAATCACAAGGTGGCACTAGAGTAACCTCGAAGCACGAAGGGAGGAGGGAAAAGTGCCGAATGAGATGACTTCCCCGCTGCATGTGTGCATTTGTAAGTCGAACATACATTCCCTTCGGCTCGTAGAACCCTTTTGCAGGAACCAAGCCGCTTGCAAAACCCCAAGCGACTCGAATGCTTTCGCTGCCCGCACCAATGAAAAATCGCAGCCGTATAAATTAATGCTCCAAAATAATATTACAACGTTTAGCATTTTGCTGTGCGTGCGCCTTGTGCCCCAGAAGTGAGACGATTACGACAACTGCTGCCCCGCGCTGAGGTGGTTTACATGGATGTGCGCAAACACTACTGCTTGTTTGCGTGGCATAAAACGCAAGGTGGGTTATACTTATCTTAAATATTACGTACTCTTGCTCACAAATTGCACTTTTGCTCATTCACACACTATGATAACACTGCAATAAGCGCAAATGATGCTACATCGTCTGCTTGGGAAACGCATCGCGTTGGATACCGGCGCTTCCCGCTAATTGTATCTGCTTCCTCTTATGTCACCAAGATTTAATTTTAAATCGCTTTAGCTAAAAATACGTTCAAACATTACTTGAGTTAATGAAAACAGCCAGATTTGTTGTCCACAATCGACGCCGACGGCTGCTGCCTGGCTGCCTTCTGCACATGCTATATACAGTCTGGGTCACATATTGGCACTTCCCCCTTATTGAACGCGCGTCCTGCGATGTAAGCAGTCGTCGCTTTGAGGGCACTGTAGCCAAATCTACGCTCGATAGCTTTTTTCATGCGCTAAAACTTGCGAATTCGCTCTCCGCAACACGAATCCTGCGTACTCGCTAGGCCCCGTCAAGAAAGGGGCCGGCGGTCCACCGTCGACCGAAATTCAAGAATTGGTAAGAAAGTCTGAAGATATGAAATGCAGCTCCTCGTTTCGCTTTTTTCGATACTGATAAGGTACACAAGCGCAGTTGTTCGGGCCGTCTATTCACCGGGCGTGAAGCTTTCGCTCGGCCGCACAAGCCCAGGCGACGGCGACGAGCGGCACCGTCGTGCGGCGTTTTCTGCCCGTGTCGCTTGCCTCGCCGATCAGTTCTATGCGCAGGCACCGAATGAAAGCACATCTTCGCTGGTGCACGCACATCGTATATGCAGCCGTGGCTAGCATCACGTCCAATAAGTTTTAAAGTTCTTAAGTTTATAGAATGTCATATACCAACTAGTCCCCCACCATGCACACTCTGCAAGTTCCCGCTAAGTTCACACTTTACACTACTGCAATACGGGGTCGTTGGTCGCGCTGGCGTCGTCGCCGGTCTAGCGTGACGGACCGGTTCGTCAGCGACGGCATTTGCATACCGACCAGACAATCGACCGTCGATCGCCATCAGCCTAGTGTGACCATGCTCTGTTAATTAAGCATGATTAGACACTGTTGCTTTGCTTTAGCTTTATTTTTCAGGACTTCAGCGAGAGCAAATCACGTGATGCATCACGTGCCACCAGTGCGAGAACGAGCGTTTAGAGCGGCGGTCGACGCAGCGGCGGACGTGACTGCCAAGCGCAAGAGCGAATCACGTGACACATCACGTGCCACAGCTGGCGAGGAGCGGCCGAGCAGCAACCGGCGCAGCGGCGAACGTGACTGCCAATCGCGCAGCTATGGCGTCGATGAAGAAGAATATCGAGGCAACTGCCGCGCGCGATTTTGCACTAGCGGCGCGCCTCCCGTTAGAGGTCAAATCTAAGAGCCGTTGACCTTCAGGCTCACCATGGGAGTAGTATTGAGCTTTTTGCTCTAAAATCATTTTTGTTCTGCTAAGCGGAAATAAAAATATGTGCCTAAACCAGCATACCTTGTCGTCGCCAACGGGAACCCAGGGATGAAATAGAAGGCTCCAACAGCTCTAACCATTAATTCAACGCAGCATTCTGTCCTGCGGCTTCTGACAGCACAGCGAGCGCTCAAACGTACGCGTTACACCCTCGTAACGATCCTGTGAGATTTATTTTCTAGCGATTGAGTGTGGGGATAAGACTGCTTAGAGCCAGACGGGCCTGGGGGGAGGGGTGGGGGGACGTTGTGAGGTTTGAGCCGTGGACCGCCGCACCCATGGTGAAGCAGACCGCGCGTGCGGCGCGGTCCGGCGTTAGAGGCGAGATCAAGGTACAAGTAATCCGGTGGGCGTGGGGAGTCACTATCGACGCGAACACAAACTGTTGCCACAGGATGGCTGGGCGACGGCGAAGTAGGCAGAGCAAGCTAATCCATGGGCACTCGGAGCAAGAGGGTGGTTAGCCTCCGAAGGTCGCTCCCATCTACAACCGCAGTGGACGGCCACGGTGCCGTCGTCTGAGGCGCTGAGGAATGCAGGGTGCGTGCTAGGAGTCGACCACTGCCATGAACTCTGCCGCGGCGAGCACCGCCTCGAACAGCCGCATCAGTAGGGCCTTGAAGCTGCACAACAGACTTGCGATGCGCCGCCGATGCATAGCTGAGGTGCTCGGGAAAGCTGCCGTCAATACGTAGCTACGAAATCCCCGACGATGATTCAGTGATAAGAAAAAGGGCTGCCGCGCGCTGGGGCTGGCGCGCGAACGACTGGGAGCTGCGCGAAAAAGGCTGCGCAAGACGGCGTCCGTCCAGCGAGGGCAGCGACGGGCGGCCATTACAGCACCTCCGCTACAGCGGCTCTGCAAGGACTGCCGATAGTGGGCTCATGCCTTCAGGGATCGCCGCACCATGTTGAAGTTGGGGTGCACAGAGGAACCGCTCGAAGATGGGCACTCTGGTGACCGCCGCTTCCGGCGGCGCGATTGAAAGGCAGATCGCCGTCGTCTGCATGCCTGCGGCAGGGAGCTGACGGCCCTCGTGCGGGAAACGCATGCGCTGGGACAGATGCGGGGTTAACCGCTTCCTTCGGCTGTTCGAGCGAAACTGTTTGATCTCTCAAAGCGACGAGTGCAAGAGCAAATTGCAGCTTGTGGAGCGAGGGATAGGGAAAAGAGAGCGAGCAGTAGATTTTTATTTCTTGTTGAAAATCATTGGTCCTGAAACGTTGTACTCGGTTACCTTTCTGGGACCAAAATTGTATGATTTGTTTTAGCTGCTGCTTAACATACCCGAAAAAACGTTTCTAGCCCCTTAGTGGAAGCACTGCCTTTTTGCTTGTGTTTATATGTACTACCTCTACGGTCTATAGAAACGTTTGATGAACGTTGTGCTGGGACTGGAACATTCGATCGTTTTGGGTGCACATCGCGAGGTACGTTGCTTGCTAGGAAGAGACCCGCTAAAGAAAAAATACGAGGAGGAGCAACGGAAATAGGAAATGACCGCTTTGTTTTTGGCCTATTTGCGATACTCCGTGCGCGGGTTCGTGCTCTCGCGCAAGCCTAGCGATTTTGACCAAACTGTGGAGGCCGCATTGGATGAGGAGCGATATGAGGCGCTAAAGGTGAACACAGATAGAGAACGCGTCGTCGAGATAACAGAGCCAAACCCCGAGCTTGCTCTTTTGACAGAACGCCAGAACAGAAGCGCCAACCGTCACACGGCTTCAGGCGCGGCATGAGATATTTTGAGGAAATCGTGTGCTTCGCTTGCCGGAGTCGCGGACAGACTCTAAGGTTCTGCCCATACTATTGCCAATGGGAGCCACAAACCGAAGCAGGTGAGACCCGTCCCAAGCGAGCGTATACGGAGGGGCTCCACGTGCTTTGACAAAAAAATGGCAGTGGCTTAGCTCGGCTATGCCAGGATATACCTAGCGAGATGTTTGGTTTTGTTTTGTTTATGGGGGTTTAATGTTCCAAAGCGACTCTGGCTATGAGGGACCCCGTAGTGAAGGGCTCCGGAAATTTCGACCACCTGGGGTTCTTTAACGTGCACTGACATCGCACAGTATAAGCACCTCTAGAATTCTTGCGAGAGGTACGTTTCCCTGGTTGAGCTTGTTGTGGTCACTGTACGTTTAGCAATGAGAGACATTGGGTATACACATCTTTTATTCATTTTGCTTGACAGAGACGAACACTGCCCGATGATCAGTGAAATAGCATGCAGCGGTCTCAATTTTGTCTCTACAGTATTTCGATTTGGTGGAGTTTCTTTGGTATACAAGGTCTATAGTAGTTCCCCATTGTGTAGTCTAGACTTGAGGGTTCGCAGCTAAATTAAGGCAAAACTTTTCATTCATACACTGCTGCTATCTTCGTCGTCTTATGCTCATTCTCTATTTGTTGAGCAGCCAAGTGCCAGGCGACAACCTCGGGATCAGAAGAGGTAATCTTCTCTTGTCTATAGCGATGTTTAGGAGCGGCTGAACTCTCCTTCTCTGCATCCATGTCAAACGTGACACAGCTGCCCATTCTCCTTTTATACGCAATGCTGCGCATGCCTGTCACAAAGTTCATGCCTGCCCGGTCCAGCTTTGACGTTTGTTTCCCAAAAACATGTCGCGGAGCGGCGTCGACGACTTTTTCCCCTTCCCCCGCGGCGGAACGGCATTCTCACCATAGCGCTGGAGGGGTCACTAAAAACTACTCCCCCCCCCCTCCTAGCATTGTTGCCATACAGGTGGCAAGCGCTTGCACGTGTTGGGAACAGCAGAAGCGGATTGAATGCCCCGGCACTGTTCGCGGCCCCCAATGACTTCTCGTGGGATTAAGGCATTGTGCCGAATTCTTTCGACATTCCTTCATGTGTTCTTTTTTTTTCTTTTTGGGAGCTGCATTCCTCTGTGCCTGGCTCCTGAAGAGTCTTTTTTATACCTTTTTTATTTCCATTCTTTGCCATGCGAAGGGGGCGACGGGAACGCCGCGCGCTGGCAGTTGGTCTGTTGATTTCGGTGCGTGCGGTCGTCAGTGAGGTCAGCCAGGGAAGTGGTCGGCAAGGAGCCTAGGCGGAGATCTGAGCCGTACACCTGTTGCTGCCCTGCAGCAGACTGCTGCCACCCTGCTGCAGGAGTCCCTGGGAGGACATCTCCAGGTCTACACCGACGGCTCGGCACTTCCAGCAACAGGCCAGGCCGCTGCGGCCTGCGTAGCACCGGCCTTAGGTGCAGCACTGTCATGCCGCCTGCGGTTCCCAGCCAACTCCACGGCGGCTGAACTGGCGGGCCTCCACCTGGCAGCGGACCTGCTCCTCCTGCTGCCTGGACAGCAGCCCGCAGTCATCCTAAACGACTCGAGAGCAGCCCTCCAGCTGCTGCGCCAGCACCAGCCCAGGCAGCACACGGTGGCCAACCTTACGGCCCGACTTATGGCCATCCAGGATGCTGGCCGTCCGGTGTCCCTCCAGTGGCTGCCTTCACACGTTGGCATCACTGGGAACGAGGCTGCGGATAAGCTGGCCGGAGCCGCCCACCCCAATGGCTCCTCGGTGTCCTCAAAAGTAACGCAGCTGGACTTCGCCCGTCCTGCTCTTCGGCAGGCCGTACGGGCCCTCCACCCCGATCCCCGCGTGGCCTCAGGAGTCCGCTTCATGCGGGTACCCGACTGCCTGCCACGGAGGGAACGGACCCTAATCCTGCGACTACGAACGGGCTGCTCATGGACACAGGCCCGGCTACACCGACATGGCAGAGCGCCATCCCCGGCCTGCTCCTTCTGTGGGGCAGACGAGACTCTGGGCCACCTCCTCTGTGCCTGCCCGAACCTAGAGGCCGCCCGGCGTGACATGACTGCAGGGTACTGCAACCTAGGGCTGCCCTCCTACTCGGACCAGGACCTGCTGCACCCAAAGCGCAGCCAGACTGAGGCCTTCCGACTGCTGCTGGAATTCCTACAATCTACGGGATTAGCCACTCGGCTATAAGCCTGGCTCGCATCCCGTGATCCAGAACACGGCCCATATTTCCTGGAAACCCCCAGCAGTCGGCGCAGCTGATGACTTTGGCGGCAGCTTGTTCACCACCTCGACACCTGCCGTGGTGCCCTGAACGGGAGTGCGGCTCCCCTGATGCCCTCCCCGCGCGCACTGGTGCGTGCGGGGCCCCGACGCGCCGTCTCCCATGGCGGTATCCCCCTGCTGCTGTCCTGAAGCAGCCCCCCAGCGGTACGACCAGGCCCGCATCCCGTGATCCTGGACACGGCCGCCGGTCCCTTGTGCGCCAGCCCGCTGGCGCCCCAGATGTAACCACAGCTCCTGCGCGCCGCCGGAAACGGCGGTTTTCCTTGGCGCACCCCGCCGCGCTGCTACCCTGTAGCAGTTTACCCCGCGGTCCTCATCGGCTGCCACATGGTGGCCTCCTGCAGCCAACCCGACTGAGCTGTAGTCATCGCCCACCTCCACCCAGCCTTTCGGCCGGACCGGGGAAATGGGCTGCCTGCCTCCTGCAAGCCCCCGACGTGCACGCGCCACTCCCAGTGCGTGCCGTTCACCCTCCCCAGTTGTGGCTACTGCTGCTGCTGGGACCTGCCTTCCTGGACACCACGGACCACCAGCGCGCGTTGCAAGCGGACATCCCCCTCCCCACATCCCCTTTCCCCATCCCCGCTCCAAGCTGTGCCCCCGCGATATGGGTGGCAGAAATCGAGCACATTCCCCCAAAAAAGACGAACTGCGCAACAAGAACACGGACGAAAGGGAGGCAGACACACACTAACGCGTTAGTGTGTGTCTGCCTCCCTTTCGTCCGTGTTCTTGTTGCGCAGTTCGTCTTTTTTGCATTATGATCAACCAACTAGCCCGACAAGTCCTGTTGAAACATTCCCCCCACATAGCCACAAGAAGAAGGCGGAGATCTGACGCGTAGAGCGCGGCGACGGTGGTCCCGAAGACGCGAGGCCCAAGTTCGCCCGTATCCGCAAGCCCCCATCAGCCCCGCGACGAGCAACCGCAGCCCGACGCTCTCTGCGACCGGACCTTGCCACTCCGCAGCTAAGCCATCGTTTCTCACCACTCACTTAAACTCTTTTATCTTTGTATTTTTGCTTTCTGTGTTTCCCGTTGTAATCCTTTGTACTGTATTTCCGTCTCGTAACATTTTTGTATAGCAATCGCCCTGATGTTTCTTTCTTTGTGTTAATTGTTGTGTTAACGTGTTCAATTGGTGCTTGTGTTTTTTTTGTCACGTCAGTGTACGGCACTACCTTGTCGGGCATATTGTAATACTTGGTTGTTGTTTGCCTAATTAAATTAATTCGCTACGGAACTTGCCTACGCCTCATGCCTCCGGTCAACGACTAATCAGACGTGGCCCCTATCGCCGGTCAGCAGTCGAATCACAATCTTTCGCACGCGGGGTGGAGAAGTTTGTCGCTCCTCCCCCTCCGAACTTACGGAGAGTGCAGTGGTGGGCAATCAACACCATAGCCCCCACAATATCTTGACAATGCCACGCACGGTTCGGATGATAGAGTGGCGAGAGGCGAAGCGGAGGTCCTGTGGGGTCTCTCTGGTTACCATGGTATCGGTGCATGCGCACAACTGCTCCTACGTGTGACGTCACGTGCTGCTCCGACGGTGGAGCGGGCGCGCGGCCGCGGCGTCGGCGAGGCGCACGGAGCACTTGCTGCTCCTCTCTGGTTGACATGGTAACGGCGCATGCGCACAACTAGCCTCTCGCAGCCTCCACGAAATGCTCGAATGCGAAATGCCAAGTGTAGCTCTCGCTACAAAACCTAGAAGTCCTCCCAAGCCTGAGGAGCTCGGGGAGGGAACAAGGGATAATGAAGTGGTGGTGGTTTGTGTTGTCGACGAGGCTTGCCGTGTTGTGCACTGGAAGATAAATGGTTGCTGCCTGTAATGGTTTATAGACACAGGGTCAAAAGTGAACTTGCTTAAGGAAAGCGGTTTTGACACGCTTCGAAGGAAAGGGGATCGCTAGATGTTGGCATAGGCATAGGCATAGGCATAGGCATGGTTTGTAGGCATAACGGGGGACCCTCTTGGAATAAGCGGGCTCTACGGGTTACATTTCACTCTCGGCGGAATTGTATTAGATCGCCCCTGCTACATATTCCCAGACACAGTTTCTCTGCCAAAAGGAGTGCGAGACATCTTAGGATAGGAATTTCTGAGAAAAGGAAAGGTAGATGTCTTATTCTTGGAAGAAGCGTTCTATGAGGGAGACAAAAATTTCGTTTGCAAACAGAAAGGTAGCTAAGATTTGCATTATTGCATTAACAGTACTGACACCCAACAGACCGTGGGACCGGTGGAGAATGTGTTCTCGCGAGTTACCGTGAAGCTGTTCGATGAGACGATCGTCCTTCTCTGGTCGGAGCATGTTTTGTGCGCTTAT
The DNA here is from genome assembly GCF_052857255.1 of Amblyomma americanum. Lineage (NCBI taxonomy): Eukaryota > Metazoa > Arthropoda > Arachnida > Ixodida > Ixodidae > Amblyomma > Amblyomma americanum. The sequence goes on from NC_135500.1 coordinate 99,620,255, forward strand.
ATGCCTTCAGATGTAGAGAGCGGCACCGTGGGATTACTTCAGCCGGTCGATTCTCTTAGCAATAGCCTGAGGGCAGCTGCGTGCCTTGTGACTGTTAGTGGTGACCACAGAGTTCATCTGCAGGTGCTTAACTGCAGCCAGCAGCCACTGAACCTCCCAGGAACCAAACATTAGCTTTCTTTACAACTGCGATTGAGAGACGTGAGCTCACCGAAACAGTACTCGCCGCTGTAGGGAAGGCTTGTCCTTCGGTCGCGCCAGATGCCTTGTTCGATCTTTCTCACGTAAAATCCGAGGAGAGGGAGGCGCTGACTGCCCTGCTGAACGAATGCACGGAGATGTTCGCCGCGACCAACTTTGATTTGTGCAGCTGTGGCGTTGTACAACACAGGATAGAAACCGCAACTTCCGCGACTGTTTACCTGCGCGCGTACCGAATTCCCTACTCCCAACGCGAGGAGATGGAGCGCCAGTTGCAGTATGTGATTGATTGCGGCATAGTGGAACACTCAAAGTCGCCATAAAGGGGCACCGGTGCTCTTGGTGAAACCAGATGGTTCCTACTGACCGGTAGTGGACTATCGCAAAGTCAGTGCCGTATAGCTCGGATCGACTCGTACCACATCCCCAATATACAGGAGACGCTTTATCAGCTCGGTTCTGCCGAGTATTTCACAGTAGTGGATCTGGCGGCGGGATTTCGGCAGACAGCAGTGGACCCGGCAGATGTCGAGAAAACGGCATTCAATACGCCTTCAGGGCACTATGCATGGAAAGTAATGCTGATGGGTATGGCCAATAGCCCCGCTGTCTGGCAGGGGACAGCTGATGTTATCCTGGCAGGCCTTGTGGGAAATTTGTGCTTCGTGTATATGGATGACATAATCATATACAGTGACAACCTTGAGAGGCATAAGCTCGACATCGAAAAGGTTTTGGTGCGAATGCGAGGAGCGGGCCTCAAGCTTTAGGCTTCAAAGTGCCAATTCCTAAAAAATGAGGTTAAATACCTCGGGCACATTGCCGCAGCTGAAGGCGTCCGGCCTGACCTGGAGAAACTAATATGTATCTCGGATTTTTCATCCCCGACTAGTGTCCGCCAAGTCCGGCAGTTTCTCGGCCTGCTTGGCTGTTGCCGAATACACATAGATGAATTCGCCGAGCTAGCTAAGCCGCTGGCAGCCTTAACCGCCAAGAATGTCGCTTTTCGCGGGTCAAAGGACGCGGAGGATGCTTTTGGGGCTCTGAAGACAAAGTTAATCAGTGCACCGCTGCAGATTTCAATCTGCCTTTCGTTATGGCCACAGGTGCGTCAAAGGTCGCGGTTGGTGCCGTCCGTTCGCAGGTTATCAAGGGCAGAGAACATCCTGTAGTTTTGCTAGCCAACAGCTGAGCCCCACACCTCTACTGTTAACTAGATGGAAAGCTGACGCTCCGCCTATGGGAGTTTGCATGGAGATTCCTTGAGACCACCTGAGCCACCATGGGGGCTCTAAGCATCATGGGGCGGAGAGCTTTCGACTGCAGAACCACAACTTTTGGCCAAAAATAGTGAAAATACAAACGTTGTTCGATATTCAGTAATCTCCTAACATTAAATATCCTGTCTATAAATTGCAACAAACGAGCATAAGAAGGTAAATGTAAAGTTTGCCCAAATAAGCGATGGCTTGCTCTTCTATTGGCCAAATATTGCAGACTACAAACCCAATAATTCGTGCTAATGGGCGCATTTTTAAAAAGAAATATGTTTTAAAAAATGTCGCTTCAACACTAAGAGGTGTTTTAATGGCACTTCGCAAACCAAAACCTTTTATTGGCGTCGTGTGCTGTTGCGTTTTCGCTACTATGGCTTATACGCACTACGTTTGCACCAAAGTCGCCGCACCAAGTAGCTCATCGCCGTATGATGCTTTGAGCGCACATGGTGGTTCAGGTGCAACGCCACCAGCTTTCCCTTTTGTTAATAGCAGGAAACTCTATGCCAGCTCAACAGCAACCCCCCCCCCCCAACATTTCTTCAGAGGGGGCACCTCCCCCAATCTCTATCTGCTTACACTCAGTTCAGATTTCTGTCAAAGACCAATTCTAGGACGTCAGTAATGTACAGCACAGTGAGGCTGACCTTGTTGGCTTCGTAGCCAGCCATAAAGCATTTTGTTTGAGTAACCTGAACCAACCATGCTCCTTGATCGACTGACCCCTAATAGTGAGAATGATTCGCACAGCTGAAACAGAATATGTCCATTTTTTCAATGGAGTTGATCACATCCTGCATAAAGCGAATGTGTGCATCCACCGCCTTTGCCAAAAGTAACCGAGCAGCCACGGCGGCGGCCGGAGCGGACTCGCAGCCGACCAGCGGCGTACGTTGACGTCTCCCCGTCTGCGAGTGTAAACTGGCTGACATAAGCCTGCGCCCTTGCTTAGTGTGGCAGCGTTTTGAAGGCGCCAAATAGCTTGCCGCAAATGCTAGCACGGCCGGGCTCGAGTAGCGGCGGCGGCGCGCGCTTTGTACGGCCTGCGCGCTGGGGGGTGTTTCCTGTCTGCCTCCGCTGCGCGATCGTGGCGCTGCGACCTTACCGCTCCTTAGTGTTCTTGTATATGGGGTGTGTTCCAATACCTCCGAGTAGACGGCTACTTAGACGTCTAGCCCGACAGCAGCCATCTTGGGACGCGTTCTATTTCTCACGATGCCGTCTAAGATGACTGCTTCGCCGAAGTCTACATCGATGCAGGCTGACTTGCTCTCTAAAGATGGCGAAGCTGATGTACGCGGATGAGCGAGTCGTGCTCTTGCGTTCGTCGGACTGTACCCGGAGTATAGGAAAGGAAAAATGTGAGTCATTCCATTATGTTATTTGGTACCAAACAAGTGGCTAATTAATCTTCTTGGACGTGCGATTCCTAGCAGTGAATCACGCAGGAGAAAACGTGCGGTTGAGAGCTTTGCTACAGCAGCGGACGCTGTAGGTCTGTTACGTGGTCTGTTTACGTGATCCGGCATCGCCAGAGTCCGGATCTTAATTAGCCCCTTGATTTTAGAGATTAATACTTGTCGCTGTCGTTGGGTTCCTCGACGGGCGTGAAGATGGCTGGCTTGACGGTTAACAAATGTGTTTTGTAATTGCTGTGTTAGTTGCATCAACTCTTTCGCGTACATTCTTTTTTATCTCTATAGTCTCAGAACAAACACACCGGCATGTTGCGAATTGATTTTAGTCTTTGCACGATTAAAGCTCGCTTCTGTCTTTAGGTTTCTCGCCGTCTCCGAGTGCCACGTCCTGCAGACAGCAGGTTTAATGGCACGCATGTGTTTTCCTGTTGCAGCCTGTATTAGCCGCATCGCATTTCGCGTATATTGATTACAGTCTTTCGTGTTTTTTCTTATGTTTACAGGACCGTCTGGACGTGCACGTTCGAGGAACATGTACAGTTTAGCATCAATTTAAAAAAAAATAATCGCATATCTCTTTAGCGTTGTCTTCGGAGAGCGGCCCCGTCTGCTACAAGTAGACTGACCGATAGGCACATCTACCAGTGCGATTTACGCGCAAAGTTATTGCAGAAAAATTTGCAAACTTGTTGAAAACACGTTTTTAATGATCTTTATTGCTCAGTTCGAGAAAAATTATAGTACAACTGTCCATAAGCTCGAGTAACATTTAAATGCCGCGAGGCGGGGTGAACAGTAGACAAGTTCCAATATATGGACATGTAGATGGCTTCCTAGCGTCTCACTAGACGTCTTGTCGGACGTCTTGAGAATTGGAATGCATCCATGCTCCCTCACGGAGCAGAGTTGCGCGAAGTTCCGCCACCATGTTCCATTCTGTGGGGGAAAGCCGCCGCTCGTGCGTACAGGGGCTGCGTTCATGGGGACGCTGTGTACAGCGCTTGGGCTTGTTTTTTTATTTGCGTACAAATTGCACTCGGTCGCAAGTTTTTAAGCGTAACGTCAAAAATTAATCTGTGATTTGCCGAAGGTGTTCATACAGCACGAAAAAAAATCGCTAGATATTTACAGCAAATTGAATTCATGACAAATTGACGACAAATACTAGAAACAGAAACGAGCAGAAAAGCAGGTAAATGTAAAGTTTGCCCAAAATAAGCGATGGCTTGCTCTCCTATTGGCCGAATATTGCAGACCACAAACCCAATATTTCATGCTAATGGGCGCATTTTTTAAAAAGATATATGTTAAAAAAATGTCGCTTCAACACTAAGAGGTTTTTTAATGGCACTTCGGAATCCAAAAACCTTTTATTGGCGTCGTGTGTTGTTGCGTTCTCGCTACTATGGCTTTTACGCACTACGTTTGCGCCAAAGTCGTCTGCGCCATGGACGGAACGGGACTTCTTAGTAACGGCACTCTCTGTTCCTGAAAAAAACAGACTGTCCCGCATCAAGTAGCTCATCGCCCCATGATGCTTGGAGCGCCCATGGTGGCTCAGGTGCAATGCCACCAGCCTTCCCTCTAGTTAATAGTAGGAAACTCTATGCCAGCAGTAGCAGCACCCCCCCCCCAACATTTCTTCAGAGGGGGCACCTCCTCCCCCCCCCAGTCTCTATCTGCTTACACTCAGTTCAGATTTCTGACAAAGACCAATTCTAGGACGTTAGTATAATGTAAATCACAGCGGCTGATCTAGTTGGCTTCGTAGCCAGCCATAAAGCATTTCGTTTGAGTAACCTGGACCAACCATGCTCCTTGATCGACTTACCCCTATTGGTGAGAACGATTAGCACAGATGAAACAGACTATGTTCATTTTTTCAATGGAGTTGATCGCAACATGCATAAAGCGATTGTGTGCATCTACCGCCTATGCCAAAAGTAACCGAGCAGCCGCGGCGGCCGGAGCGGACTCGCAGCCGACGTTGACGTCTCCGGCGCTGCTCCCCGGCTGTAAACTGGTTGACATAAGCCTGCGCCCTCGCTCAGTGTGGCAGCGCTTTGAAGGCGCCAAATAGCTTGCCGCAAATGCTACCACGGCTGGGCTCGAATAGCGGCGGCGGCGCACGCTTTGTACGGCCTGCGCTTGCGCTATGGGGGTGTTTCCTGTCTGCCTCCGCGGCGCGATCGTGGCGCTGCGACCCTACCGCTCCTTAATGTTCCTGTATATGCTCCCGCAGGGAGCAGAGTTGCGCGAAGGTCCTCCATCATGTTCCAATCTGTGCGGGAAAGCCGCCGCTCGTGCGTACAGGGGCTGCGTTCATGGGGTCGCTGTGTACAGCGTTTGGGCTTGTTTTTTTATTTGCGTACAAATTGCACTCGGTCGCAAGTTTTTAAGCGTAACGTCAAAAATTAATCTGTGATTTGCCGAAATTGTTCATACAGCACGAAAAAAAATCGCTAGATATTAACAGCAAATTGAATTCATGACAAATTGACGACAAATACTAGAAACAGGCTGCAATAGTTTTTTTCTGGAACAAGTAATTTCAGATGAGCAATGAGTCCCGTTCAGGATGGGACAGCGTCTGTCCCGTCGCGTCATGTCTTCCTGCGTGGTCGTCTTAAGAAAAAAAGAGCATAGCGACGAATTACTTTCTTCATAACTGGCGCCGCCGCGTGCTCTGTGCGAGTTATGCACGGAAAATATGAAAACGCATCTCCCTAGACCCACATTAAAATGATCATGCAACTTGTTTCAGGCAGGCAGACAAAAGCGACACCAATGAATTCAACAGGCGAGTCTGACCTAACGAAAAAAATTTCAAACTCAATACATTGCCTAAAACATTTTACAAAATGCACCCTGTTTCTAAATGCAGTGAAATGACGAATCGTTAAAGGACCTTGAAAGTACTCTTTCTCGTTGATATTATTAGCTTGCCGAATTTTTATTAAAAGCATCATCTTTTCATCTGAATTATTAAATTGTAATATTTGGTCGCACTTAACGCGGCCCATTCTCAAAAGCCACTTCAATCGCCGAACGCATTTCAGCCGCTGAATTTCCAAATGGCATTTCGTAAAACGCTTTGCCGTTTCCAGTGCGGTTGTTGCGGTTTGGCGCACTGCATGCAGTCTTAGCTGACGACTGCGTCGCTCACTACCACCGCAGAACCCCAAGCCTGACGCCACAGGTGTGCACGGAGAATGTGTGAAATGTAGCCGACAGCGTGGGCTCACATGAGGAGTCGAGCTGACGAGGGGTCGCCCTGCTTCTCTGCGGAAAGTGAACACTTGACGTCACGAAAATCATGTGATCGCCTCTCGTCGAATGGTGTTTGGAGCAGCAAGGGAAAACAGACGCGCAACTCTGCTCCCTGCGGGAGCATATACAGGAACACAAACCGCTTCTCAGCTGGGGAACTGGTGGTGGGGACTGGTGAAAGCATTCATTTGAAAATGGCAGAGAGGTTGCGTGGGGAGCAATCCCTAGTGGGCCGCTCCCCTTTCAGTACTAGGAGGAGTCCCTTAATCAGGGGCCCCATTAATTGGTCTGGGCCGCCATTCAGCGAGCTCGAGTGGCGGCCCAGACCGATGGGCCGGCGGACTGGCCGCTCGCATGTGAAATGCTGCTGCGCGTGGGCGCTTTCGCTCGCTTATCGCGCTTTTGAAGCCCTGCAAACTGTTTTGAATCTATTCAGGCTAGTATATACTCAATCCGTAGGACTGCAAATGCCTTGCGCATTGATGTATTCCAGTTGCATATTGTTTATGGCCAAAGGTGATGTGAATTTGTACCGTATAGTAATATTCTGCGGCGTATGTCGCCTATACTCCTTTTTATGGTCGCAACAGACCATGATCACAGTTCACAAAGGCTGTATGCACACTGCCCGTTCGAATACTAATTGAAGCTAGCTGGCAGAGTGAGATATGCAATCATGAAGACGACTCAAACAAGCAAATTAGCTCTGTTATCACACACTTATATTGGCTAAGAAACTTCGAGACTTCGAAACAAATACGCCTTCCCAAGTGTTATAACTTCGCCTGCATTTGAGGAACCTTAGTTTAAAACTAACCGTTTATTTCACTCTACTTAAACTTAACTCCTAGGAATACACTCTTACTTAATTTCAACTTAAACTGCTATCTGGTTTTGAGAACATCAAAAAAACCTCAATAAACATTTTGTGTTACAGAAAAAGAAAATAAAGCACGTAGCTGGAATCAGTTTCACAGCCCACACCCGTCCGTTCTTCCTTGAATATGAAATTATGTTAGTTAACATTATGCACGAATATCCATGTCCAACATTCTCGAACAAAAATTTTGACTATTGGAAAATGGCAAGGTCCTAATTTATGGAAATAGTGAAGGTAAGGAAATATTGAAGGCGCTGTTTAACAAATTTAGAGAAAGTACGGAAATATAGACTGCTGCTGTATAGTCTCATCAGCATTTTAAAAAAAACTGTGAACACATTCTTATGATGTGCAAATGCGAGAGCATCTGTCTCACTTCTAGGTGGACACCTCAACCGAGGCGTTTGCTCCAGTGCCGCATTTCTGCCACAGTGCCGCATTTCTGCCACGCCGGCGGCCTGTTGCTCCAGGAGGAGTGGTGACGTCATTGGCGTGCCGCGTTTCTGCCACGGGGTTCTGATGACGGTGGAGTTTTTGCGCAATGACTCATGTTCTAGCATTAAAACGCGTGTTACCCCCTCCCCCGCGCGCGCACACACACACACACACACACACACACACACACACACACACACGCACACGCACACGCACACGCACACGCACACACACACACACACACACACACACACACACACACACACACACACACACACACACACACACACACACACACACACACAGATAAGTTCCGGAGTCCCCGCCAACAGCCTTACCATCAGTGTCGAGTGTCGACTGAAAAGTCCCCTTTCGTTCTCAATATTTACCTGCGAATTTTTTCTCACAGTTGCAAGTTCTCTGTGCTGCTGCACCATCTTCTACGTTATTCGTACCTGTTACAAGAGAGTAGATGTTAAAAATATGCACGCGTTGTCAAAAGTAGAGTCGAAATGGTCTGCTTCTAAACCGAGTAGTACAGCACTTCTAGCTATGACAGTGCGCTACGTGTCTCCAGAGGGCCGCTACTTCTGCCGGCATCTTCCCTTTGCGGGAACTCGGAGGCGCTTGAGCAAGAGATTGTATGGTGCCAGGAACCGTCGTGTGCTCCTTAGGGGTCCGAAGGCTGACAGCCTGGCCGTCATCTTAATTCCCACGCATGCCAACAAGCATTCAACTGGTCAAGCTTGCTTGACCACCAAAGATTGTACGGGAGCCGGCAGAAGGGGAAAAGACCCAAGCAAGCGGGAGGTCCGGGGAAGGCGGGGAATGCCGCAGACGTCGACGCTGAGAGAGGGGCGAGGGCGACGCTCCAGCCTGGAAAGACGGATCGCCCGAATGGACGGGAAAAAACACGAAGATAGCCAGTCGGTGGGGTGACGAGCAAGGCCCGAGACGACACCGCTGGCAGTCGGTCCTCCGGTTCCCCAAGCGGTAGGGGAAAAGCTGAGCCTCGCCCAACGAACAAGGTCCACTCCGCAGTCCCTCCGTTCCTCCTCACGAGGACTCGGCGCCAACGCAGAGGCGTGTAAGCTTGGGCACCCCATCATCTGCATCGTGCATACTCGATAAGACGCAATTCTTGAATATATCTTTTTGTTCCAACTGAGTGTAGCCGTGTATCTTTGCCTCTCCGTCCCGTGCGGACCTGCGCAGTATGTGGGGTCGTCACACGTGATGTCAAAAGTGGGGTCTCAAAAACAAAGGTCCTCTGAATGCTGCGACATTCATGACTTCAAATATTAATTCAAGAAAAATCATGCGACTGACTGTGGGACTTTGACCCCCATTTGAGAGGCCTGAGACATCGAAGGGCTAGAGCGGACTAAGTGTCGCTGTCTGATGGAGCTCCCACTCCACAGGCATCGCTCGGAGCAAGCATGTTGGCACTAGGAAGCGTTAATCCGATATTTACGTGCGATAAGATTGGGGTTAACGTCAGCTATTTCTTTTCCGAGCTCGAAGAAATTGGGGAAAGGGGGGATGGTCCGATGCGCAACTGCTGGGGATGGCAAGGTGCAAGGTGGCAGGAGCTGCTCATGATTTTGCATGACGAGACGAAAGGCTAGGTTCGCACAATGATTTTCGGAAGTGAAGAAGCTTGCGTTTGAACACTTCGATACTGAACCCCGCCATGCGCGTGTACGGAAGTTCCGCGGGGCCGGACAGATGCATGGTAGGGGAGGACGTGCAAACGTTTGCTTCGCGACGTCAGCGCCTAGCACGCGATACGCTAATGAGTGAGGAGGAAGCCCAACAAACAAAAATTCACCTCGAAATCTCCCCAAAATAACCCACGAAACATCTGGAATCTCCCCAAGGGGTGCTCGCTTTTCCCGATCATGTCCAAAAAATGTTCGCACAAATAGGAGTGTCCAAAAAATTGTGCGCTACAGGAAAATACCCCAAAAGTTTAGTGCTGGATTTCTCGGCTCTAGCTCAGTAAAATTATTCCTCCTTTTTTATGCAGCCTTCAGGCATCTAAGAGCACACATGTGCCATATTTCAGGCAAATATTTACGTTACAGGTGGCGTAATACACCTGTCACTCGTGTGAATGAGTTCTGGCTCGGCCGTCCTGTACTTACCAGTTTGCATGAAATGTCCTAGCATTTTACGCGCAAAGAAAATAAGAATTCAAAAAGTCGCACAATCGTGGCCATACAAAGCATTTCAGTTTACTAGCTGTGCTCTTTGCATTTAAATAAACACAAACGGCAGACGTATATGTATGCACCATTCAGTACACAATTTACGTAGCACTAGGGCGTCAGCAATAGTGATGGCCACTTTTTCTCTAGCCCTGAAAATTCTGAAAAAATCAAGAAAGAAAAACATATTGCAGACTTAAATTTGATGCACCTTGAGCAAGCATTCTAAGGGCTACAAAAGCATATATGCACACGCAAAAGCAAACGCATGTAAACAGTAACTTGAGTGGCCAAAAGAAAAGGCGATATGGGCGTACGCTGCAGATGCGCGGTTTCAGGTCACGGATTTTCTGCAGCTTGAAACCCATTTCTCGCTTATAGAGTCGCATGAGCCTCGAAGCAAGCTTCAGCGACGACTTACAGAGAGAGAAATAACTTTAATTTGCACTCTTCAATAATGACGGAGTAGAAGGCTATAGCGTAAAGCCCCATTTATTCTTCTAACTGAAGGCAGGAATTCGTTGGCACTCTGCGGCGGTCAGGGCGATACCGATGACTTTGTGTTGTTCTGCTTCGTGGTGAGCAATATAAGGTCTCCCAGGATTGCACATTTCTATTCGGGTCGTTATAGAAGGGCAGGTCCAGGCCATGTGGACTATATCTGCAATGCTATTGGAGTGCGTACATCTAGGATTAAAGGCTTCTGGCTGCGATTTACTGTACAATTCCGGGTTTGGAAACACCCCGGTTTGCAATTTCCTCCACATGATTTCCTCTTTCCCACTGAGCTGTTTATCTGCTGCTGGATAGGTCTTACTACCGAGCTTATAATGAGAAATTATTTCATGGAATGTTGTGAGTTCGTCACCCGATGGGAGGTGTACCTTGCGTGGAGGCGGCACGTCAGCGGCGATCGACCGGAAAGTGAGCTCTCGAGCGGTCGCGTGCGCCTTGTCGTTCCCCCACATGCCCTGATGAGCCGGGGACCAGATCAGTGAGATTAGCTCTGATGGTACTTGCCCTTCTCTCAGAATATTGGCGGCTGCAGCAGGGATTCTGCCCATATCACAATTCTTAATGGCTGCCTTAGAGTCCCTCACTATCACCCTTGTACCGTTTTGCATTATAGTTAGAGAAATGGCAACTTCTTCTGCCCCAGTTGCATTTGTGTTTTTAACGGTGCAGCACGAGACCGGGTCTCCACTCTCACGAACCACTACCGCTGTGTGTGCTGCCTTGCGATCGTATTCGGCAGCGTCCGTGTAGAGCACATCGCATCTACCTCGAAATTTGCCCTTTAGGGCCGCAGCCCTATCTTCGCGTCTACCTTCGTGAAATTCCGGATGCAAGTTCTTTGGCAGCGGGGGAATTTTGAGTCTATCCCTGGTTGCTCTAGGTACTTTATCTGTCCGCTTTGAACACTCCAAGGGTTCGAACCCCCGGCGGTCCATGACGTCGCTCCAGCTCCGCCATCTTCGCCGATAGATGTCTGGACCTATTTTCTTGCTCAGAACAATACGATAAAATGTTGAGGTCAACGGCTAAGTCTGAGATCCTCAAGACTAGCTTATGCAATCTTCCTGCTCGTTCGCATTGCATCTTCGTGGCAGTGCTTCCTGCGCTTGATGTTCGCGATTGACAAACTGCAGTGCAATGTGTCACAGAATTAAGGATACGACAGCTCGTCAATCGTGCTGCTTCTTTTTAGTGTAGTTTTGGATTGTGTTGTCCTGACAAAAGTGTGCTGCGCACTAACCGCCAAGCACACAAGGAAACAAGACACATGCACACACGATGCTGAGATGACCTGGGTTTACTTGCCGGTACTCCACAACATCGGAGCTTTCGATCGCACTCGGACCTACTAACTACCCCTGCCTAGGCGTACGTCCTACGACGGCCGTTATAACCGTGCGGCTGGCCAGTAGGGTCACTTCACTGGGAGATTGAGTTTCAGAGGCCAGCTACGGAGAATTCACCGCGAGGTCCTGGTTTCCCTGTAAACAGAAACCGCCGCGTCGCTAGCCGGACGGCGGACCCCCACTTTCAGGAAGAAGATCGCAATGTATCTGAAAACCTTTTGAGTTTTCGTACACCGCCTTCAGAGCCGGATTTCGTGCATCCAACCTGAGTACGAACCCAGGCCTGCCTCCACCAGGCATCGGACTTCATGAGCGCAAATGGCCCTCACAGTTGCATGAAAGTGGCTGCAGCCTCTCACGTGTGCTGTCTCAGAGGATGCATGGGTCCCAGCCATATCGGTCCCCACCTCCCCCGTTGCAGTTCTAAAAAGTCGGGCAGCCAAAACCGCCCTTGGCCCATTCAGCTGACGGGGCGCGGACGTCGTGCTCGAGCCCCCAAATCGGATTTTCCCCCCATATAAGAAAAGGAGCGCCCATTGCAGAAAAAAAAGAAATGCAAAAAAAAAAAATCAGGATGCACGCGACACGAGCCATGATAAAAAGAAGTTGGCCATGTCGATGGAAGAAGACGGGGAAGAAGGGGTGAGAAGAGTCGAAAATATTCGTTTGAAGTTACCGTTGACCACTGGTCGCCGTTCTAGGCGATGGCACGAAAAACAAGCCAAATAAACAAGGGCATAAGTACGTTTGTTAATAATTGTCAGGAACGCTAATGCACACAAAAATACACACACACACATACAACAAACAAGGCCGGAGTAGTCCTCCAATGTCCTTGAAATCGTTTATCGAACATCATCACTAAGCTTGAGGCACTGCACTATGTAGCGCCAGCAGTCAACGTGCAGAGAACGCTTGCACGCACAACTCCATCATAGATCATGTAGTTGTCATCCAGATAGCACCTTGCCTTCTTCACGTCCATGGACACCTGGGGTTCGAATTTTCCAGGCAGTGACACCAGGTGTTCCTGTTGCGTATAGCGGCACGGTACCGCAAAATACGCTGAAGGCAAACGCGCAGCGATGTTTGGCAGAAGCTGTTGGACGTCCGTCAAGGCTCATTACGAATTTCACTGCCTTGTTCAGCAGGTCCTGGTTCTCCTATTTAGCGTTGTCTATCGCTTCAAAAGCCACACCACGTTTTTTCAGGCAGATCACCTTACGCTAACTTTGGATAGGAAGACATTCTGTGTGATCATCACTTGACGCACGCCAAGGACCGCGTCGGACATGTTGCCGGTGCTCCCGATGCGTAGCTCAACTAAGCTTCTCTTGAATTGGCCAACCAGGACCGAAAGCATCTGAGTAGTCTTCAAAGTCAGCCGAGAGGTGACCAACGGAAGTTTCCTTAGGCGTAGGTTGCATATCGGGGCACCAAAGATCTCGGCCATTAGTGAGGCCGTCTTCTCGCTCTCATTGTAAGCCCTGCGCACGTCTAAGTGAAAGCTCTGGAGGCAGCCACATGCCTTGAGAGCTCCTTGTGTTGTGCCATCACTGCCAGTGACAATTTCCCCGTAGTCAATGTGTAACGAGCGCAGTGAGTGATCCAAGGCCAACGAGGCATACACAGAGCACAGGACGCTGCCGACGAGCCCCCCGTGGCAGATCGTCATCTTTGTAGCGCATCCGAGGGCCTGTGCCAGGGTTGCGGACACGAACGAAAGCTGGTCTATAAACAGGCAAAATTGGACGTGGCCAGGACACTCCAGTCTGAGCTGCTCAAGAGAGGAATTTTTCTCCTGTAGGATTCGCGATGTGCTGTTAATATGCGGCAGAACGCGGCTTCTCAGTGTAGCGTTGAAAGGAAGTGCCGCGCACAACTTGCTGACAGTTGCTGCATCAAGGGAACAGTTGTGCAAACTGAGGTGCTCCAAAGTGCAGTTCGCAGATAATGCCTCGGCAATACATGTAGCCCCACTGCTATCAAAGCTCCCATTTAGCATCGAGAGTGTTTGAAGCGAGTGGTGGCCAATCATGAACTTTGCCAATGCGTCTGCCACTGTGTCACTAATTGATGTCTTTTCCAGAGCCAGGTGCTGAAATGATAGAATTCCTTCTAACGCGTCAGACAGACTTCTCAAACAGTCAAGACAACCTCGCCGTCCGCTTATGCGCTCCCAGCTCATACCTGTTTCGCATAGACCAACCCAGGAGAACGTCTGCAGAAACCTGCTGCTCTAGAAGGCATCTGCCATGGTGTTGCAGGCGGAAGACTTTCTGCAGCCCTGGAGGGCTAAGTCTTCAGGCCGTTCACATGCGACTAGGGCTAGAAGCAGGGTGCTTGCAGATTCCCGAGACGGATGGTTGCTGATCAGCTTGACCCTGTGCAGAGTTTGCCCGTTTCCCCTCAGCACATCGGCCACCTCGGGCGCCAGGGCATCGCTGATGTGAATGTTGGTAATTTCAAGCCCACGCAGGCACTTCGGAGGACCAAAGGCTTGGAGAAATCTGCTCTCAGGAAGAAGTCTATGGCTGGCATGAAGCACGACGCTCCGCAGGTTGTTCGCCGGTCCAACGATAACAGACGAGATGAAGGAGAGCCGATCAATGTGTTCGGTCGTGCACACAGACCTCGCGGATGCAGGGGTGCTGTCTTGGAAGCCAGGCCATAAGGAAGGCCCCATCGTTTTCATTGCCGGAACCATGGTATCTCGCCCACTGGTCATGTCTGCCGTCGTAAGAACGCGGGCAAAGCTTGCCCGGTTCACAATCTGTCAGCACAAGCCTTGTCAACCGCAACGCCTTGTTCCATGAGGATATGTTTTCAATAAGCCAGCATTCTTGGAGCTCGCCCGCAGAGCAAGAGCGTTCGCTGTGAAGGCCACGTAGCAAGTGTTCGAGTCTCCAACGCCAAGAGTAGTGGTTAGCCGCACCGTCCATGCAAGTATTGCCGTTTCAACTCACCCGAAAAAGTTCCGTCGGTGTCGTATTACCAAATGAAACAGGCATATTTCTTCCACAGTGGTCTAAGCTCCGTTGGACGAAGCGTTGATACTCACGCTCCCATGCACAAAGCGTGCGACGTCATTCTCGGAACACGAGTTCTTGCTTTTTGCCAGGATCTGCGTATCTTCAGATGCGGCCGTAGCGATTCCACTGGTAGTACACTACGTGATCAACACTGGGGGCGTGCTCCGAGGCCGCAGCATTTGGGAATAAGCCGAGGGAACGAAGCCTAGCACGAATTCGAGCACCAGAGCGCACGAGAGCCTCCAGCGTCAATGCGCTACGGCTTCGTCTTCTTCTTAGCAAATGGCGCCATCTATTGCCACTCCTGATCCCGGATGCCATGTTTGGATGTCATGGGGGCTGCAGCAGAAATAATATTGAAAAATAGGTCTCTTGAACTCATGGATGCTTAAACTATAAAATATGCTCTTTGGCATTGTTGCCTGTGGGGATATCAACAAACAGCTAAGGCGTGTTAACGTTTAAAGTTGCCATGATAGCCTTTTTTCACGCATACCCTGCTTATCGCATTTAATCCTCAATCGATGGATCCCTGTTTTATTATTTGCGCTTAGAAGCATGCTGTTCGTATGTTATGAGTGCGGTCTCTCTTGTGCAGTCAAGTGCTCCCGTATGTGATAAGCGGCACGTGCCGTGCATGCCTTCGCCGATGTGCGCCGTGAAAGCCGCGGCGTTTTGTAGCTGGCTACAAATTCCTTGTCCGCTATTCATCGGCTCGATAATTAAACTCAAATAATCCCAAGGTGGCACTAGAGTAACCTTGAAGCACGAAGGGAGGAGGGAAAAGTGCCGAATGAGATGACTTCCCCGCTGCATGTGTGCATTTGTAAGTCGAACATACATT
This sequence comes from Amblyomma americanum, assembly GCF_052857255.1. Lineage (NCBI taxonomy): Eukaryota > Metazoa > Arthropoda > Arachnida > Ixodida > Ixodidae > Amblyomma > Amblyomma americanum. Next base: position 99,635,684 of record NC_135500.1, read on the forward strand.
CCCTTCGGCTCGTAGAACCCTTTTGCAGGAACCAAGCCGCTTGCAAAACCCCAAGCGACTCGAATGCTTTCGCTGCCCGCACCGATGAATAATCGCAGCCGTATAAATTAATGCTCCAAAATAATATTACAACGTTCAGCATTTTGCTGTGCGTGCGCCTTGTGCCCCAGAACTGAGACAATTACGACAACTGCTCCCCGCGCTGAGGTGGTTTACATGGATGTGCGCAAACACTACTGCTTGTTTGCGTGGCATAAAACGCAAGGTGGGTTATACTTATCTTAAATATTACGTACTCTTGCTCACAAATTGCACTTTTGCTCATTCACACACTATGATAACACCGCAATAAGCGCAAATGATGCTACATCGTCTGCTTGGGAAACGCATCGCGTTGGATACCGGCGCTTCCCGCTAATTGTATCTGCTTCCTCTTATGTCACCAAGATTTAATTTTAAATCGCTTTAGCTAAAAATACGTTCAAACATTATTTGAATTAATGAAAACAGCCAGATTTGTTGTCCACAATCGACGCCGACGGCTGCTGCCGGCTGCCTTCTGCACATGCTATATACAGTCTGGGTCACATATTGGCACTTCCCCCTTATTGAACGCGCGTCCTGCGATGTAAGCAGTCGTCGCTTCGAGGCCACTGTAGCCGAATCTACGCTCGATAGCTTTTTTCATGCGCTAAAACTTGCGAATTCGCTCTCCGCAACACGAATCCTGCGTACTCGCTAGGCCTCGTCAAGAAAGGGGCCGGCGGTCCACCGTCGACCTAAATTCAAGAATTGGTAAGAAAGTGTGAAGATATGAAATGCAGCTCCTCGTTTCGCTTTTTTCGATACAGATAAGGTACACAAGCGCAGTTGTTCGGGCCGTCTATTCATCGGGCGTGAAGCTTTCGCTCGGCCGCACAAGCCCAGGCGACGGCGACGAGCGGCACCGTCGTGCGGCGTTTTCTCCCGTGTCGCTTGCCTCGCCGATCAGTTCTATGCGCAGGCACCGAATGAAAGCACATCTTCGCTGGTGCACGCACATCGCATATGCAGCCGTGGCTAGCATCACGTCCAATAAGTTTTAAAGTTCTTAAGTTTATAGAATGTCATATACCAACTAGTCCCCCACCATGCACACTCTGCAAGTTCCCGCTAAGTTCACACTTTACACTACTGCAATACGGGGTCGTTGGTCGCGCTGGCGTCGTCGCCGGTCTAGCGTGACGGACCGGTGCGTCAGCGACGGCATTTGTATACCGACCAGCCAATCGACCGTCGATCGCCATCAGCCTAGTGTGACCATGCTCTGTTAATTAAGCATGATTAGGCACTGTTGCTTTGCTTTAGCTTTATTTTTCAAGACTTCAGCGAGAGCAAATCACGTGATGCATCACGTGCCACCAGTGCGAGAACGAGCGTTCAGAGCGGCGGTCGACGCAGCGGCGGACGTGACTGCCAAGCGCAAGAGGGAATCACGTGACACATCACATGTCACAGCTGGCGAGGAGCGGCCGAGCAGCAACCGGCGCAGCGGCGAACTTGACTGCCAAGCGCGCAGCTATGGCGTCGATGAAGAATATCGAGGCAACTGCCGCGCGCGATTTTGCACTAGCGGCGCGCCTCCCGTTAGAGGTCAAATCTAAGAGCCGTTGACCTTCAGGCTCACCATGGGAGTAGTATTGAGCTTTTCGCTCTAATATCATTTTTGTTCTGCTAAGCGGAAATAAAAATATGTGCCTAAACCAGCATACCTTGTCGTCGCCAACGGGAACCCAGGGATGAAATAGAAGGCTCCAACAGCTCTAACCATGAATTCAACGCAGCATTCTGTCCTGCGGCTTCTGACAGCACAGCGAGCGCTCAAACGTACGCGTTACACCCTCGTAACGATCCTGTGAGATTTATTTTCTAGCGATTGAGTGTGGGGATAATACTGCTTGGAGCCAGACGGGCCTGGGGGGAGGGGTGGGGGGACGTTGTGAGGTTTGAGCCGTGGACCGCCGCACCCATGGTGAAGCAGACCGCGCGTGCGGCGCGGTCCGTCGTGGGAGGCGAGATCAAGGTACAAGTAATCCGGTGGGCGTGGGGAGTCACTATCGACGCGAACACAAACCGCTGCCACAGGATGGCTGGGCGACGGCGAAGTAGGCAGAGCATGCTAATCCATGGGCACTCGGAGCAAGAGGGTGGTTAGCCTCCGAAGGTCTCTCCCATCTACAACCGCAGTGGACGGCCACGGTGCAGTCGTCTCAGGCGCTGAGGAATGCAGGGTGCGTGCTAGGAGTCGACCATTGCCATGAACTCTGCCGCCGCGAACACCGCCTCGAACAGCCGCATCAGTAGGGCCTTGAAGCTGCACAACAGACTTGCGATGCGCCGCCGATGCATAGCTGAGGTGCTCGGGAAAGCTGCCGTGAATCCGTAGCTACGAAATCCCCGACGATTCAGTGATAACAAAAAGGGCTGCCGCGCGAACGACTGGGAGCTGCGCGAAAAAGGCTGCGCAAGACGGCGTCCGTCCAGCGAGGGCAGCGACGGGCGGCCATTACAGCACCTCCGCTACAGCGGCTCTGCAAGGACTGCCGATAGTCGGCTCATGCCTTCAGGGATCGCCGCACCATGTTGAAGTTGGGGTGCACAGAGGAACCGCTCGAAGACGGGCACTCTGGTGACCGCCGCTTCCGGCGGCGCGATTGAAAGGCATATCGCCGTCGTCTGCATGCTTGCGGCAGGGAGCTGACGGCCCTCGTGCGGGAAACGCATGCGCCGAGAGAGATGCGGGGTTAACCGCTTCCTTCGGCTGTTCGAGCGAAACTGTTTGATCTCTCAAAGCGACGAGTGCAAGAGCAAATTGCAGCTTGTGGAGTGAGGGAGAGGGAAAAGAGAGCGAGCAGTAGATTTTTATTTCTTGTTGAAAATCATTGGTCCTGAAAAATACGAGGAGGAGCAACGGAAAGAGGAAATGACCGCTTTGTTTTTGGCCTATTTGCGATATTCCGTGCGCGGGTTCGTGCTCTCGCGCAAGCCTAGCGATTTTGACCAAACTGTGGAGGCCGCATTGGATGAGGAGCGAAATGGGGCGCTAAAGGTGAACACAGATAGAGAACGCGTCGTCGAGATAACAGAGCCAAACCCCGAGCTTGCTCCTTTGACAGAACGCCAGAACAGAGGCGCCAACCGTCACACGGCTTCAGGCGCGGCATGAGATATTCTGAGGAAATCGTGTGCTTCGCTTGCCGGAGTCGCGGACAGACTCTAAGGTTCTGCCCAAACAATTGCCAATGGGAGCCACAAACCGAAGCCGGTGAGACCCGTCCCAAGCGAGCGTATACGGAGGGGCTCCACGTGCTTTGACAAAAAAATGGCAGTGGCTTAGCTCGGCTATGCCAGGATATACATAGCGAGATGTTTGGTTTTGTTGGCTTATGGGGGTTTAATGTTTCAAAGTGACTCTGGCTATGAGGGACCCCGTAGTGAAGGGCTCCGGAAATTTCGACCACCTGGGGTTCTTTAACGTGCATTGACATCGCACAGTATAAGTACCTCTAGAATTCTTGCGAGAGGTACGTTTCCCTGGTTGAGCTTGTTGTGGTCACTGTACGTTTAGCAATGAGAGACATTGGGTATACACTTCTTTTATTCATTTTGCTTGACAGAGACGAACACTGCCCGATGATCAGTGAAATAGCATGCAGCGGTCTCAATTTTGTCTCTACAGTATTTCGATTTGGTGGAGTTTCTTTGGTATACAAGGGCTATAGTAGTTCCCCATTGTGTAGTCTAGACTTGAGGGTTCGCAGCTAAATTAAGGCAAAACTTTTCATTCATACACTGCTGCTATCTTCGTCGTCTTATGCTCATTCTCTATTTGTTGAGCAGCCAAGTGCCAGGCGACAACCTCGGGATCAGAAGAGGTAATCTTCTCTTGTCTATAGCGACGTTTAGGAGCGGCTGAACTCTCCTTCTCTGCATCCATGTCAAACGTGACACAGCCGCCCATTCTCCTTTTATACACAATGCTGCGCATGCCTGTCACAAAGTTCATGCCTTTTTTTTAATTGGTTTTGGGGGAAAGGAAATGGCGCAGTATCTGTCTCATATATCGTTGGACACCTGAACCGCGCCGCAAGGGAAGAGATAAAGGAGGGAGTGAAAGAAGAAAGGAAGAAGAGATGCCGTAGTGGAGGGCTCCGTAATAATTTCGACCACCTGGGGATCTTTACATGCACTGACATCGCACAGCACACGGGCGCCTTAGCGTTTTTCCTCAGTCCAGCTTTGAAGTTTGTTTCCCAAAAACATGTCGCGGAGCGGCGTCGACGACTTTTTCCCCTTCCCCCGTGGGGGAACGGCATTCTCACCATAGCGCTGGAGGGGTCACTCAAAACTACTCCCCCTCCGCCTCCTAGCATTGTTGCCATACAGGTGGCAAGCGCTTGCACGTGTTGGGAACAGCAGAAGCGGATTGAATGCCCCGGCACTGTTCGCGGCCCCCAATGACTTCTCGTGGGATTAAGGCATTGTGCCGAATTCTTTCGACATTCCTTCATGTGCTCTTTTTTTTCTTTTTGGGAGCTGCATTCCTCTGTGCCTGGCTCCTGAAGAGTCTTTTTTATTCCTTTTTTATTTCCATTCTTTGCCATGCGAAGGGGGCGACGGGAACGCCGCGCGCTGGCAGTTGGTCTGTTGATTTCGGTGCGTGCGGTCGTGAGTGAGGTCAGCCAGGGAAGTGGTCGGCAAGGAGCCTAGGCGGAGATCTGAGCCGTACACCTGTTGCTGCCCTGCAGCAGACTGCTGCCACCCTGCTGCAGGAGTCCCTGGGAGGACATCTCCAGGTCTACACCGACAGCTCGGTACTTCCAGCAACAGGCCAGGCCGCTGCGGCCTGCGTAGCACCGGCCTTAGGTGCAGCACTGTCGTACCGCCTGCGGTTCCCTGCCAACTCCACGGCGGCTGAACTGGCGGGCCTCCACCTGGCAGCGGACCTGCTCCTCCTGCTGCCTGGACAGCAGCCCGCAGTCATCCTAACCGACTCGAGAGCAGCCCTCCAGCTGCTGCGCCAGCACCAGCCCAGGCAGCACACGGTGGCCAACCTTACGGCCCGACTTATGGCCATCCAGGATGCTGGCCGTCCGGTCTCCCTCCAGTGGCTGCCTTCACACGTTGGCATCACTGGGAACGAGGATGCGGATCAGCTGGCCGGAGCCGCCCACACCAATGGCTCCCCGGTGTCCTCAAAAGTAACGCAGCTGGACTTCGCCCGTCCTGCTCTTCGGCAGGCCGTACGGGCCCACCACCCCGATCCCCGCGTGGCCTCAGGAGTCCGCTTCATGCGGGTACCCGACTGCCTGCCACGGAGGAAACGGACCCTAATCCTGCGACTACGAAAGGGCTGCTCATGGACACAGGCCCGGCTACACCGACATGGCAGAGCCCCGTCCCCGGCCTGCTCCTTCTGTGGGGCAGACGAGACTCTGGGCCACCTCCTCTGTGCCTGCCCGAACCTAGAGGCCGCCCGGCGTGACATGACTGCAGGGTACCGCAACCTAGGGCTGCCCTCCTACTCGGACCAGGGCCTGCTGCACCCAGAGCGCAGCCAGACTGAGGCCTTCCGACTGCTGCTGGAATTCCTACAATCTACGGGATTAGCCACTCGGCTATAAGCCTGGCTCGCATCCCGTGATCCAGAACACGGCCCATATTTCCTGGAAACCCCCAGCAGTCGGCGCAGCTGATGACTTTGGCGGCAGCTTGTTCACCACCTCGACACCTGCCGTGGTGCCCTGAATGGGAGTGCGGCTCCCCTGATGCCCTCCCCGCGCGCACTGGTGCGTGCGGGGCCCCGACGCGCCGTCTCCCATGGCGGTATCCAGCGTTTTTTTCCCTCTCCCCCTGCTGCTGTCCTGAAGCAGCCCCCCGGCGGTACGACCAGGCCCGCATCCCGTGATCCTGGACACGGCCGCCGGTCCCTTGTGCGCCAGCCCGCTGGCGCCCCAGCTGTAACCACAGCTCCTGCGCGCCGCCGAAAACGGCGGGTTTTCTTAGCGCACCCCGCCGCGCTGCTACCCTGTAGCAGTTTACCCCGCGGTCCTCATCGGCTGCCATATGGTGGCCTCCTGCAGCCAACCCGACTGAGCTGTAGTCATCGCCCACCTCCGCCCAGCCTTTCGGCCGGACCGGGGAAATGGGCTGCCTGCCTCCTGCAAGCCCCCGACGTGCAAGCGCCACTCCCAGTGCGTGCCGTTCACCCTCCCCAGTTATGGCTACTGCTGCTGCTGGGACCTGCCTTCCTGGACACCACGGACCACCAGCGCGCGTTGCAAGCTGTCATCCCCCTCCCCACATCCCCTTTCCCCATCCCCGCTCCAAGCTGTGCCCCCGCGATATGGGTGGCAGAAATCGAGAAGATTCCCCCCACATAGCCACAAGAAGAAGGCGGAGATCTGACGCGTAGAGCGCGGCGACGGTGGTCCCGAAGACGCGAGGCCCAAGTTCGCCCGTATCCGCAAGCCCTCATCAGCCCCGCGAAGAGCAACCGCAGCCCGACGCTCCCTGCGACCGGACCTTGCCACTCCGCAGCTAAGCCATCGTTTCTCACCCCTCACTTAAACTCTTTTATCTTTGTATTTTTGCTTTCTGTGTTTCTCGTTGTAATCCTTTGTACTGTATTTCCGTCTCGTATCATTTTTGTATAGCAATCGCCCTGATGTTTCTTTCCTTGTGTTAATTGTTGTGTTAACGTGTTCAATTGGTGCTTGTGTTATTTGCGTCACGTCAGTGTACGGCGCTACCTTGTCGGGCATATTGTAATACTTGGTTGTTGTTTGCCTAATTAAATTAATTCGCTATGGAACTTGCCTACGCCTCATGCCTCCGGTCAAGGACTAATCAGACGTGGCCCCTTTCGCCGGTCAGCAGTCGAATCACAATCTTTCGCACGCGGGGTGGAGAAGTTTGTCGCTCCTCCCCCTCCGAACTTACGGAGGGTGCAGTGGTGGGCAATCAACAACATAGCCCCCACAATATCTTGACAATGCCACGCACGGTTCGGATGATAGAGTGGCGAGAGGCGAGGCGGAGGTCCTGTGGGGTCTCTCTGGTTACCATGGTATCGGTGCATGCGCACAACTGCTCCTACGTGTGACGTCACGCGCTGCTCCGTCGGTGGAGCGGGCGCGCGGCCGCGGCGTCGGCGAGGCGCACGGAGCACTTGCTGCTCCTCTCTGGTTGACATGGTAACGGCGCATGCGCACAACTAGCCTCTCGCAGCCACCACGAAATGCTCGAATGCGAAATGCCAAGTGTAGCTCTCGCTACAAAATCTAGAAGTCCTCCCAAGCCTGAGGAGCTCGGGGAGGAAACAAGGGATAATGAAGTGGTGGTGGTTTGTGTTGTCGACGAGGCTTGCCGTGTTGTGCACTGGAAGATAAATGGTTGCTGCCTGTTATGGTTTATAGACACAGGGTCAAAAGTGAACTTGCTTAAGGAAAGCGGTTTTGACACGCCTCGAAGGAAAAGGGATCGCTAGATGTTGGAAGTGTCTGGCAGTGTTGCAACCAGGTTTGTAATCATAACGGGGGACCCTCTTGGAATAAGCGGGCTCTACGGGTTACATTTCACTCTCGGCGGTATTGTATTAGATCGCCCCTGCTACATATTCCCAGACACAGTTTCTCTGCCAAAAGGGGTGCGAGACATCTTAGGATAGGAATTTCTGAGAAGGGGAAAGGTAGATGTCTTATTCTTGGAAGAAGCGTTCTATGGGGGACACAAAAATTTCGTTTGCGAACAGAAAGGTAGCTAAGATTTGCATTATTGCATTAACAGTACTGACACCCAACAGACCGTGGGACCGGTGGAGAATGTGTTCTCGCGAGTTACCGTGAAGCTGTTCGATGAGACGATCGTCCTTCTCTGGTCGGAGCATGTTTTGTGCGCTTATATGCCTTCAGATGTAGAGAGCGGCACCGTGGGATTACTTCAGCCGGTCGATTCTCTTAGCAATAGCCTGAGGGCAGCTGCGTGCCTTGTGACTGTTAGTGGTGACCACAGAGTGCATCTGCAGGTGCTTAACTGCAGCCAGCAGCCACTGAACCTCCCAGGAACCAAACATTAGCTTTCTTTACAACTGCGATTGAGAGACGTGAGCTCACCGAAACAGTACTCGCCGCTGTAGGGAAGGCTTGTCCTTCGGTCGCGCCAGATGCCTTGTTCAATCTTTCTCACGTAAAATCCGAGGAGAGGGAGGCGCTGACTGCCCTGCTGAACGAATGCACGGAGATGTTCGCCGCGACCAACTTTGATTTGTGCAGCTGTGGCGTTGTACAACACAGGACAGAAACCGCAACTTCCGCGACTGTTTACCTGCGCGCGTACCGAATTCCCTACTCCCAACGCGAGGAGATGGAAAGGCAGTTGCAGGATCTGATTGATTGCGGCATAATCGAACACTCAAAGACGCCATGGGGGGCACCGTTGCTATTGGTGAAACCAGATGGTTCCTACTGACCGGAAGTGGACTATCGCAAACTCAGTGCCGTATAACTCGGATCGACCCGTACCCCATCCCTAATATACAGGAGACGATTTATCAACTCGGCTCTGCCGAGTATTTCACAGTGGTGGATCTGGCGGCTGGATTTCGGCAGATAGCAGTGGACCCGGCAGATGCCGAGAAAACGGCATTCAATACGCCTTCAGGGCACTATGCATGGAAAATAATGCTGATTTAAACTAAAATTTATCTCGGATTTTTCATCCCCGACTTGTGTCTGTCAAGTCCTCCAGTTTCTCGTCCTGCTTGGCTGTTGCCGAATACACATAGGTGAATTCGCCGAGCTAGCTAAGGCGCTGGCCGCCTTAACCGCCAAGAATGTCGCTTTTCGCTGGTCAACGGACGCGGAGGATGCTTTTGGGGCTCTGAAGACAGAGTTAATCAATGCACCGCTACAGATTTCAATCTGCCTTTCGTTATGGCCACAGGTGCGCCAAAATTCGCGGTCGGTGATGTACGTTCGCAGGTTATCAAGGGTACAGAACATCCTGTAGTTTTGCTAGCCGACCGCTGAGCCCCACACCTCTACTGTTAACTAAATGGAAAGCTGACGCTCCGCCTATGGGAGTTTGCATGGAGATTCCTCGAGACCACCTGAGCCACCATGGGGGCTCTAAGCATCATGGGGCGGAGAGCTTTCGACTGCAGAACCACAACTTTTGGCCATAATATAATGAAAATACAAACGTTGTTCGATATTCAAGAATGTCCTAACATTCAATATCCTGTCTATAAATTGCAACAAACGAGCAGAAAAGCAGTAAATGTAAAGTTCGCCCAAAATAAGCTATGGTTTGATCTTCTATTGGCCAAATATTGCAGGCCACAATCCCAATATTTCGTGCTAAAGGGCGCATTTTTAAAAAAGAAATATGTTTAAAAAAAGTCGCTTCAACACTAAGAGGTTTTTTAATGACACTTCGCAAACCAAAACCTTTTATTGGCGTCGTGTGCTGTTGCGTTTTCGCTACTATGGCTTCTACGCACTACGTTTGCGCCAAAGTCGCCGCACCAAGTAGCTCGTCGCCGTATGATGCTTTGAGCGCACATGGTGGTTCAGGTGCAACGCCACCAGCTTTCCCTCTTGTTAATAGCAGGAAACTCTATGCCAGCAGCAGCAGCACCCCCCCCCCCTCCAACATTTCTTCAGAGGGGAAACCTCCCCCAGTCTCTATCTGCTTACACTTACAGTTCAGATTTCTGACAAAGACCAATTCTAGGACGTCAGTAATGTACAGCACAGTGAGGCTGACCTTGTTGGCTTCGTAGCCAGCCATAAAGCATTTCGTTTGAGTAACCTGAACCAACCATGCTCCTTGATCGACTGACCCCTAATAGTGAGAATGATTCGCACAGCTGAAACAGAATATGTCCATTTTTTCAATGGAATTGATCACATCCTGCATAAAGCGAATGTGTGCATCCACCGCCTTTGCCAAAAGTAACCGAGCAGCCACGCCGGCGGCCGGAGCGGACTAGCAGCCGACCAGCGGCGTACGTTGACGTCTCCCCGTCTGCGAGTGTAAACTGGCTGACATAAGCCTGCGCCCTTGCTCAGTGTGGCAGCGTTTTGAAGGCGCCAAATAGCTTGCCGCAAATGCTAGCACGGCCGGGCTCGAGTAACGGCGGCGGCGCGCGCTTTGTACGGCCTGCGCGCTGGGGGGTGTTTCCTGTCTGCCTCCGCTGCGCGATCGTGGCACTGCGACCTTACCGCTCCTTAGTGTTCTTGTATATGGGGTGTGTTCCAATACCTCCGAGTAGACGGCTACTTAGAAGTCTAGCCCGACAGCAGCCATCATGGGACGGGTTCTATTTCTCACGATGCCGTCTAAGATGACTGCTTCGCCGAAGTCTACATCGATGCAGGCTGACTTGCTCTCTAAAGATGGCGGAGCTGATGTACGCGGGTGAGCGAGTCGTGCTCTTGCGTTCGTCGGACTGTACCCGGAGTATAGGAAAGTAAAAATGTGAGTCATTCCATTATGTTATTTGGTACCAAACAAGTGGCTAATTAATCTTCTTGGACGTGCGATTCCTAGCAGTGAATCACGCAGGAGAAAACGTGCGGTTGAGAGCTTTGCTACAGCAGCGGACGCTGTAGGTCTGTTTACGTGGTCTGTTTACGTGATCCGGCATCGCCAGAGTCCGGATCTTAATTAGCACCTTGATTTTAGAGATTAATACTCGTCGCTGTCGTTGGGTTCCTCGACGGGCGTGAAGATGGCTGGCTTGACGGTTAACAAATGTGTTTTGTAATTGCTGTGTTAGTTGCATCAACTCTTTCGCGTACATTCTTTTTTATCTCTATAGTCTCAGAACAAACACACCGGCATGTTGCGAAATGATTTTAGTCTTTGCACGATTAAAGCTCGCTTCTGTCTTTAGGTTTCTCGCCGTCTCCGAGTGCCACGTGCTGCAGACAGCAGGTTTAATGGCACGCATGTGTTTTCCTGTTGCAGCCTGTATTAGCCGCATCGCATTTCGCGTATATTGATTACAGTCTTTCGTGTTTTTTCTTATGTTTACAGGACCGTCTGGACGTGCACGTTCGAGGAACATGTACAGTTTAGCATCGATTTTAAAAAAATAATCGCATATCTCTTTAGCGTTGTCTTCGGAGAGCGGCCCCGTCTGCTACAAGTAGACTGACCGATAAAAACATCTACCAGTGCGATTTACGCGCAAAGTTATTGCAGAAAAATTTGCAAACTTGTTGAAAACACGTTTTTAATGATCTTTATTGCTCAGTTACAGAAAAATTATAGTACAACTGTCCATAAGCTCGAGCAACATTTACATGCCGCGAGGCGGGGTGAGCAGTAGACAAGTTCCAATATATGGACATGTAGATGGCTTCCTAGCGTCTCACTAGACGTCTTGTCGGACGTCTTGAGAATTGGAATGCATCCATGCTCCCTCATGGAGCCGAGTTGCGGGAAGTTCCGCCACCATGTTCCATTCTGTGCGGGAAAGCCGCCGCTCGTGCGTACAGGGGCTGCGTTCATGGGGACGCTGTGTACAGCGCTTGGGCTTGTTTTTTTATTTCCGTACAAATTGCACTCGGTCGCAAGTTTTTAAGCGTAACGTCAAAAATTAATCTGTGATTTGCCGAAGGTGTTCATACAGTATGAAAAATAATCGCTAGATATTAACAGCAAATTGAATTCATGACAAATTGACGACAAATACTAGAAACAGAAACGAGCAGAAAAGCAGGTAAATGTAAAGTTTGCCCAAAATAAGCGATGGCTTGCTCTCCTATTGGCCGAATATTGCAGACCACAAACCCAATATTTCATGCTAATGGGCGCATTTTTTAAAAAGATATATGTTAAAAAAATGTCGCTTCAACACTAAGAGGTTTTTTAATGGCACTTCGGGAACCAAAAACCTTTTATTGGCGTCGTGTGTTGTTGCGTTCTCGCTACTATGGCTTTTGCGCACTACGTTTGCGCCAAAGTCGTCTGCGCCGTGGACGGAACGGGACTTCTTAGTAACGGCACTCTCTGTTCCTGAAAAAAACAGACTGTCCCGCATCAAGTAGCTCATCGCCCCATGATGCTTGGAGCGCCCATGGTGGCTCAGGTGCAATGCCACCAGCTTTCCCTCTAGTTAATAGTAGGAAACTCTATGCCAGCAGTAGCAGCACCCCCCCCCCCCCCCCCAACATTTCTTCAGAGGGGGCACCTCCTCCCCCCCCAGTCTCTATCTGCTTACACTCAGTTCAGATTTCTGACAAAGACCAATTCTAGGACGTTAGTATAATGTAAATCACAGCGGCTGATCTAGTTGGCTTCGTAGCCAGCCATAAAGCATTTCGTTTGAGTAACCTGGACCAACCATGCTCCTTGATCGACTTACCCCTATTGGTGAGTACGATTAGCACATATGAAACAGACTATGTTCATTTTTTCAATGGAGTTGATCGCATCATGCATAAAGCGATTGTGTGCATCTACCGCCTATGCCAAAAGTAACCGAGCAGCCGCGGCGGCCGGAGCGGACTCGCAGCCGAGCAGCGGCGTACGTTGACGTCTCCGGCGCTGCTCCCCGGCTGTAAACTGGTTGACGTAAGACTGCGCCCTCGCTCAGTGTGGCAGCGCTTTGAAGGCGCCAAATAGCTTGCCGCAAATGCTACCACGGCCGGGCTCGAATAGCGGCGGCGGCGCACGCTTTGTACGGCCTGCGCTTGCGCTATGGGGGTGTTTCCTGTCTGCCTCCGCGGCGCGATCGTGGCGCTGCGACCCTACCGCTCCTTAATGTTCCTGTATATGCTCCCGCAGGGAGCAGAGTTGCGCGAAGGTCCTCCATCATGTTCCATTCTGTGCGGGAAAGCCGCCGCTCGTGCGTACAGGGGCTGCGTTCATGGGGTCGCTGTGTACAGCGCTTGGGCTTGTTTTTTTATTTGCGGACAAATTGCACTCGGTCGCAAGTTTTTAAGCGTAACGTCAAAAATTAATCTGTGATTTGCCGAAGGTGTTCATACAGCACGAAAAAAATCGCTAGATATTAACAGCAAATTGAATTCATGACAAATTGACGACAAATACTAGAAACAGGCTGCAATAGTTTTTTTCTGGAACAAGTAATTTCAGATGAGCAATGAGTCCCGTTCAGGATGGAACAGCGTCTGTCCCGTCGCGTCATGTCTTCCTGCGTGGTCGTCTTAAGAAAAAAAGAGCATAGCGACGAATTACTTTCTTCATAACTGGCGCCGCCGCGTGCTTTGTGCGAGTGATGCACGGAAAATATGAAAACGCATCTCCCTAGACCCACATTAAAATGATTATGCAACTTGTTTCAGGCAGGCAGACAAAAGCGACACCAATGAATTCAACAGGCGAGTCTGACCTAACGAAAAAAATTTCAAACTCAATACATTGCCTAAAACATTTTACAAAATGCACCCTGTTTCTAAATGCAGTGAAATGACGAATCGTTAAAGGACCTTGAAAGTACTCTTTCTCGTTGATATTATTAGCTTGCCGAATTTTTATTAAAAGCATCATCTTTTCATCTGAATTATTAAATTGTAATATTTGGTCGCACTTAACGCGGCCCATTCTCAAAAGCCACTTCAATCGCCAAACGCATTTCATTCGCTGAATTTCCAAATGGCATTTCGTAAAACGCTTTTCCGTTTCCAGTGCGGTTGTTGCGGTTTGGCGCACTGCATGCAGTCTTAGCTGACGACTGCGTCGCTAACTACCACCGCAGAACCCCAAGCCTGACGCCACAGGTGTGCACGGAGAATGTGTTAAATGTAGCCGGCAGCGTGGGCTCACATGAGGAGTCGAGCTGACGAGGGGTCGCCCTGCTTCTCTGCGGAAAGTGAACACTTGACGTCACGAAAATCATGTGATCGCCTCTCGTCGAATGGTGTTTGGAGCAGCAAGGGAAAACAGACGCGCAACTCTGCTCCCTGCGGGAGCATATACAGGAACACAAACCGCTTCTCAGCTGGGGAACTGGTGATGGGGACTGGTGAAAGCATTCATTTGAAAATGGCAGAGAGGTTGTTACTTAATTCCAACTTAAACTGCTATCGGGTTTTGAGAACATCAAAAAAACCTCAATAAACTTTTTGTGTTACAGAAAAAGAAAATAAAGCACGTAGCTGGAATCAGTTTCACAGCCCACACCCGTCCGTTCTTCCTTGATTATGAAATTATGTTAGTTAACATTATGCACGAATATCCATGTCCAACATTCTCGAACAAAAATTTTGACTATTGGAAAATGGCAAGGTCCTAATTTATGGAAATAGTGAAGGTAAGGAAATATTGAAGGCGCTGTTTAACAAATTTAGAGAAAGTACGGAAATATAGACTGCTGCTGTATAGTCTCATCAGCATTTAAAAAAAAACTGTGAACACATTCTTATGATGTGCAAATGCGAGAGCATCTGTCTCACTTCTAGGTGGACACCTCAACCGAGGCGTTTGCTCCGTGTGCCGCATTTCTGCCACAGTGTTGTCAACGCCAACGCCAATGAACGCCGGCGGCCTGTTGCTCCAGGAGGAGTGGTGACGTCATTGGCGTGCCGCGTTTCTGCCACGGGGTTCTGATGACGGTGGAGTTTTTGCGCAGTGGCAATCCAAGATTAAAAGGCAGACACTGTCGCTCGATCGTTTGTCGAACAGATCGTGCTCCAGCATGGACCTCCAAGGCAACTCTAAACGGTGCTAGTGAGGAGAGTATGCGAGCTGCTTAAGATAAATAAGAAGCAGACAGCACCATACCATACTGCTTTCAACGGCGTGGTGGAGCAACTAAACCAAACCGTGACCGGGTCCCTGTCGCATTTTGTCTCGCGCGACCAGCGTGACTGGGACTTGTGGCTCCCCTATGCGATGTTTATACATAATTCCACAGCGCACGAAGGCACGGGCGACACGCCATGCTTCCTCCTATACGACAGAGACCCAGACCAGCCCAGTGAAGTCCCAGAGGGTCCCCACCGCTTCTCATACGCCTCAGTGGACGACTATCATTACCATCAACAGCAGTAAGGCCTCTCCCATGGCTCTCCAATTAACTCTGTCTTTTGCCAGCTGCGCCGACCATATGCCCCCAAACTCATCCGCCCACCTGACTTTCTGCACGCCCCCTGCTACGCTTGCCATCTCTTGCAATCCACTCCGTATCCCTTAAGGACTAGCGATTATCTTGCCTTCGCAGTACATGCCCGGCCCAAGCCCATTTCTTCCTTTTGATTTCGACTAGGATGCAATTAACCCGAATTTGTTCCCTCACCCACTCTGCCCGTTTCCGGTCTCTTAAGGTTACACCTATCATTATGCTTTCTATAGCTCGCTGCGTTGTCCTTGACTTGAGCTGAACCCTTTTCGTTAGCCTTGACGTTCTTGCACCGTAGGTGAGTACTGGTAAGGTACAGCTGTTGTACACTTTTCTCTTGAGGAATATTGGTAAACTGCCATACATGATCTGAGAGAACCTGCCATATGCGCTCCACCCCATTCTTATCCTTCTAGTTATTTCCCTCTCATGATCCGGATCAGCTGTCACTATGTGCCCTAAGTAGATGAATTCCTTTACCACTTCCAGCACCTCATTGCCAGTTGTGAACTGCTGTTCCCTTGCCAGACTGTTGAACAATACTTTGGTTTTCTGCATGTTAATTTTAGACCCGCCGTACTGCTCTGTCTGTCTAACTCATTGATCATGATTTGCAATTCATCTCCTGAGTGACTGAGCAAGACAATGTCATCAGCGAATCACAGATTATTTAGGTACTATCCATTAACTCTTATCCCCAACTGTTCCCAACTCAGGCCTCGGAATACCTCCTGTAAACATGCGGTGAATAGGATTGGCGAGATCGTGTCTCCCCGCCTGATGCTCTTTCTTATTGGAATTTTATTGCTGACTTTATGGAGGACTATGGTAGCTGTGCAGTTGCCATAGACATCTTCCAGTATTTTCACATGTGGCTCTTCTACACACTGAGGTGGAGCTGGAATCGCGATTGCAGGTTGCAAGGTATATCGCAAAAGAGACCTTAATGAAAGCGGCGAAGAGAAGGACACAGGCGTGCGATCACGTTGCCAAAGACGCGCCGTTCCATGTGGAAGACAGTGTGTACACCGAGAACTGCCAAGGGCAGACAGGGTTTGCTGGGAAGTTCCAGACAAAGTAGAGAGGGCCATGCAAGGTTTCCGAGAAGCTCTCTTGAGCAACCTTCAAAATCCGAGACGTGAACAGACGCGTGATCAGGATGCATGCAACTCGCCTCAAATTGGCACCAGCTCAGTGTTCACCAAATGAGCGAGGTGAAAGCCCAGATTAAGATGGGGACGGCACTGAGCCGGAGCGCACAGATAGTTCGCAGGAAACGGCCTCTCCTGCATTTGTTCGGCAGACGCCAGGGATTATGGCAGGGATGCCAGCTAATCTATTTCAAGCATTGCTGGAAGACGAAGGGCGCAAGGCTGTAGCTCAGGTAAGGCATGGGGAGGCCTCAGCCACGAGCACCGTCGAGACCCAAAGCACACAAAGGGCGCATACCTACCCGGTACTAATTGTGAATGCCGATACCAGCTAAGAAAGCGGAGAGCTAAATTGGACCAATGTCGTCTACCAAGCGGAGCTGGGAAATAGCTCTGTATTATACTGCAACTAATTACAATGTTCATGAGCAGCTGGAGTTGCCAGTTATGTCTTTGTTTCCGCGAAGTAGTAGTAGTAGAGAGAGGAAACTTTATTGCCGGAAAAGAAGGGTTCCTGGATTGTTAGCTGAAGGACCAGTTGGCCGTTAGCTGATAACTAGCGGCGACCTCTGATCGAGGGTGGCAGTGCTACCGCAGTGGATGCAGGTGGGTTCAATGTGGTCGGGGTAGATGTGGGCGTAAATATACAATTTGGGTAAGAATGGGTTTGAAGTCTTCTCCAAGCCACCTCTTGGTGTTTGGAGAATGGCTTGTGCGGGGGAGGACAGGTTCTTATAGAGGGTTTGTATAATTGGGTAATCTCGTAGTACGAAATCACTGCCTCCATCGCGGGTCCCCCGGGACTAGAGCCCGTTGCTCGGCCGACAAAACCTTGAGCGTGTTGCACGGCTGCTTCGTTCCCTGGGTTCACTAAATTGGCAGGAGTGCATACCAGTTCTATCTCTCGTTCTCGTCTAATATTTTTTAGAATGTTTCTAGCAGCTATAGGGATATTCTACAGCGCGAAAAGTTGCCTATGGCAGACATTGAATCACTGACAATGATGTCAGCGTCAGTATTGGCTATGGCCGCTTCTTCTGCTTGATCCGAGTACTTGATCGCGATCGAAGCCGCAGAGATGCACTCGCTTCTTCCTGCCATGAATTTGGAAGCGCAGATGGCGAAGTCCCCTTGAATGGAATTATAATCTGCTGCAACGGTGTATACTGTTCCAGGATCACCGAGGTACTTTCTATGCAGGGCGCGCGCTCTGGCTCGTCTTCGACCATCGTGGAAGCCCAGTAGCATAGTTTTGGGGAGCAGTTTGTTGACTAGTTTGTCACGCACTCCTTGTAGAAGGCCCGGTCGGTTAAGCATGGGTTCAGCGTGTACGCCTGCTCGATCTAGAATCTCTCTTCCCGCTGTAGTGTTGGCTAGTCCTTGGATTTGCTCCGCCTTGTGCTCAGTGATGAGTTCTTCTTCAGTGTTGTGTATACCCAAGCATAACAATCTGTCCATAGGTGTGTTTCTAGGAAACCCTAGACCAGCATTGCAAGCTTGTCTGAGTAACCTGTTTAATCTGTCGATGTACATCTTAAACATTTTGAGGTAAGGTAGAAAGTAGGTGAATCTGCTATTGACGAATGCATGTATAAGTCGACAGATGTCTGCCTCCTTCATATCTCTCTTTTTAGCGGTGATTCCTCGTATGAGCCTGACAATCTGGTTGACCGTTGTTTCCATACGGCTGATTGTAAGGCTGCGCTTACGATTACTTTGAATGAAGAGGCCTAGTACTCGAATGGTTTCGACTTCCTGTATCGGGAGACCCTGAAGGGTCACCTCTGTGGTGTTTTCTAGCTGTTTCTTCCGTCTGATTAGGAGTTCAGACTTGGGTTGAGAAAATTTGAGTCCTATGCTACTCGCATGATCCTGGACTACTTGTACCGCTTTCTGAAGAGTTACTTCAATGTGAGCGTCGGAGCCATTCACCGCCCATAGGGCAACGTCGTCCGCATAGAGTGTATAACGTTAATTCCTCTATAGCGTTTAGATTGCTAGGCAGCGCTATGATTGATAGGTTGAAGAGAAAGGGTTACGGGACGGAGCCTTGCGGCGTGCCTCTATCTCCAAATTTTATCCTATCCGACCTGATTCCCCATTTAAGAGTTCCGCCGTTCTTCCCGATAAGAAATAGCTGACATACCTGTAGGTTCTGGCACCTACATTTATGCTCGAGAGGCTTTCTAGAATTGCGCCATGCGAGACGTAGTCGAAGGCCTTTTCTAAGTCTTGTCCAAGAACGGCTTTGGTGCCGGTTTTATCCGCGGCATCCATGATGACGCCCTTAAACAACTGACGCATGACGTCTTGGGTTGATAGTTGGCTCCTGAAACCTACCATGGTACTAGGTATTAAGTCATTATCCTCAGCATAGCCTTGCATTCTGGTCAAGATCATATGCTCCATGAGTTTGGCTAAGCCCGAGGTAAGGGATATGGGTCTGAGAATGTTAATGCAGAACCTCTTGTTGGGTTTAAGAATAAAAGTGACTCCCGCGTGTTTCCACGACTGAGGACGTTCTCCTTTACGCCAATATCCATTCGTTAAATCGGTAGCTGCCGAGATAGATTTACGATTTAGATTTCGCAGCATGCATCTTATTCGTGACTCCGTCCGGTACCGCGGCTGATGTGCGAAGGTTACCGATTGCGGCCCATGTCTCCGCGTCCGTTATGTCTCTGTCTAGCTCCTCGTTAGGAGCACCCGTGTAGCTGTTAAGGGCGGCGCTTTTAGACGTGTTTACGTATCTCTTCCGAAGTTCGTCCAGGAGCTCCTCGTCTGTTCCGGGGAATCTGTGCATGATTTCGCTCATATGAGATCTTGTAGTAGATCTTGTTTGAGTGGGTTCTAAGAGGCGCTTTAAGAGGGGCCAGGCCCTTTTGTTGCCTAATTGACCATTTAGGCTCTCGCGTACCTGGTCCCATTGGTGCCTTGCTACTTCGGATGCATGGACTTCGATCTGTCTCTGTAGCTGAGTTGCCTTTAGCTTAAGTGTCGTGTTGTGTTTTTGTTTTTTCTTTCTACAGAGGGTGCTTTTGTGCCAGAAATGTAGAAGCTTGGAGTCAGCCGTCGGCTGACTTCTGTCGCTTCTATCTCCCTGGTCGTCTTGCACGCGTCATTTTTAAGCTGCTCTACCCAACTATACAAGTTTTCGATGTTAGTGGGAGCGGTCTCTTCTCCGAGTTTTCTGAACTTGTCCCAATCCGTGAGCCTAGGGCTTGTTTGAATTGACTTGTTTGCGGACCTATGAAACGGGGTGGTTATGATGGAGGGATCACTGCCTGCCGTATTTCCGGTGTTAAGCCATTTGGCTTGAGTTATATTCTTGGTGAAGGTTTGATCGGGTGTGGTATCCCTGCTGAAGCTGTTGCCTATCCGCGTATTGGAGTGCGGATCATTAAGTAAAGTGAGGCCTAGATCTCGTGAAGTTTCCTATAGCTTCGTGCCTTTCTTGGTGGATTTAATCTATCCCCATTCATCATGGGGTGCGTTAAAGTCTCCAAGTACGAGGACTGGCGCTCCTTTATTGAAGTGCATAGTTTTTCGCAATAAATTTGGAAAGGCTAGTCTTTTATCTTGGGGAGAGCTGTACTCATGAAGTATGCAGAAGATTTCTGTCTCCTATTTTCTGATAGATAACCTGTATCAGAGTGTAATTGGCGGTTACGCCATCGAATTCGTGCTAGATAGCCTTAATGTTTCTCTGTACTAGAATAATAACGGCTAATTGTTCCTTTTTGGTGTCCGCGCCTTTCTGCATGCAGCTTTTGAGTCCCGCTAATTTGGTTTGTCCTCTACTCTTCTGGAGTGCTATCACGTCCGGATTTTCCTGAGTATTCTGGATTAGAAGCTGCAGGTGGTCCTTCTTCGGAAGAAAGTGCCTGCAGTTCCACTGCCATACACTAATTCCGTGCGGGCGGGGGGCCCTATTGCTCGTGAATTGGTTACATACCGTGTGTAGTGAACCTGGCTGCTAGATTGGTCATTTCCTTCTTAACTTCGTCTATGAAAATGGTTTTGAATTCTGCCAGTATTGCCGCGAATTTGACATCTAGACGTTCTAGATCGGCCTTTCTGTCGGCCTCCATATTGGAAAATCTGAGGTCCACATTGTCGGCTAAATCTGCTACCGCCATTTCGTTTTTTTTTTTCGTTCGGAGGTGCGAGAGAACTGTCTGCCATCGAATTGGCCGGCCTGTTAGGTCTACGCTCTACATTCACGTCCATAACCTTATCTCTTTGTTTGGGAAGAGTAGGGGATGGTTGCTTGGTGACTGAGGGCCCTAACTGGGGGGGGGGGGGGGTGATTTGGGTTTATGTGGAGCACTTGTGGTTGCAGACTGTTGTAGCACTTCCTTGTGGGATTTGGGTGGAGTAGAAGGAGTTACGGCATGCTGGCCTATTTGCTTCCTCAGTTCGTCTATTTGGGACTGCAAGCTCTGGCTATGTTTACGAAGCTCCTTCACATGTTTCAAAGGGGCTTCTTTGGCGGGGTCTGTGTCCCAGGTCACAGTCTTGGGTCCCGGGCTTTCTCTGCGGCCGCAACATCGGCTGCGGCTGGCGGATCTGCTGGCGCTTCTCGACGAGACGTCTCTGCCTAAGCGAGGGAAGGATGACGATACGCTGTGGTAACATCCCCGGCTGGATGGTTGCTCCTGGATCGCGATTGTGTCTCTTCGGTTTGCTTTTGGCCCTCGCTGTTGTTGGCCCTCTTTTCGTCGGCATCGTTGACCTGCTTTTGAAAGCGGAATTTGCAGTTGGGGGGGGGGGGGCTGCCAGTTAACTATCATAACCGGAATGGCAAGGATATTGCGTGCTACATTATAAATGTGGGAAGGGGGACGAAGGGAGAGATAGAAAGGGGAGAGTGGAAGGTAATTGACTTTTTCGCGTGCAGTACCTTCACAGGAGAGCATGCACTGTTCTATGACATGCTTGACTTCCTCGCGCTATGTTCCCTTTTTGCTGTGCCGTGATCGCTCTGATAGTGGGACCTCCTGATTGTAAACGGTTTATGCCGTCCAGTTTCGACTAAAGGAAGAGGCTTGGGTGCTGTGTTTCATGGGTTTATTTGTGCAAGAATTTCAGTGCTGCTCTGTGACACGCCAAGTTATGACTTCCAAGGCATGGTGTTGCGCTACAGTGCTACGTGGAGTGAAAGTGTGCTTTCAGATTCATCGTACTGCTGCGAGGGTACTCAAAAGGGCTTCATTATATGGACCTCAAATGTTCAGAGAACATTTTTTGGAGGGTGAACCAGTGTGAGAGTGCGCGAAGTGTCTCCAGAGGGCCGCTATCTCTGCCAGCATCTTCCCTTTGTGGGACCTCCGAGGCGCTTGAGCAAGTGATTGTATGGTGCCAGGAACCGTCGGGTGCTCATTAGGGGTCCGAAGGCCGACAGCCTGGCCGTCAGGTTTGTTCGCACTGCCGACAAGCATTCAACTGGTCAAGCACACCCTGCAAGAGTGACAGGGCACCGGCAAGAGGGGAAAAGTCCCAACCAGGCGGGAGGTCCGGGGAAGACAGTGAATGCCGCAGGCGCCGGCGCTTGGAGGGGGGCAAGGGAGACACTCGAGCCTAGAAGGAAGGATCACCCGAATGGACGGGAGAAATAAAAAACGAGGGTAGCCAGTCGGTGGGGTGACGAGCAAGGCCCGAGGCGACACCGCTGGCAGTCGGTCCTACGACGCCCCAAGCCGTCGGGGAGAAGCTGTGCCTCACCCAACGAACAAGGTCCACTCCGCAGTCCCTCCGTTGCTTCCCACGAAGACTCCGGCGCCAACGCAGAGGCGTGTAAGCTTGGGCACCCCATCATCTGCATCGTGCATACTCGATAACATGCAATTCTTGAATATATCTGTTTTGTTACAACCGAGTCTAGCCGTGTATCTTTGCCTCTCCGTCCCGTGTGGACCCGCGCAGCATGTGGGGTCGTCACATAGCTGCAGCTCTGGAAGTTCCAAGGGTGAGAGCTTGCGGGGAGGATGCAAAACGAGCTGCACAACAACACCGATAAGCGGACCCGTTGGGTTGCATTATATTTGACAAGAACAGTACATTCCTCTGCGTGACCGTGTGAGGCATTTTAAAACTATCCAACGGTGTTATTAGCTACAACCGCCATAAACTTCGCCATTTACGCAAAGTATGGCAGTTGCTGTCTTTTCGTTGAATAATACAGCGCAGGAAGACAGCCGAGGCAGCGTTCGTCCTCGTCGGTCTTCCTTCGTCCAGGTTTCAATTCGCGCTGTGTTATTCAATGGATTACCAACTGCAGCACACTCTCGCGCTGTGCATTGCACTTCGTCTGCTTCGTCCACTAATATTCGCGCTATGGACTACATGGCAGTAGTGACAGAAGGATGTGCGCTGCCTGCGTTGGCGTGGACAACGTTGGTCCATAAAAACGACACTACAGATGGATACAAGTCAAGAACGGAGCGGCTTTTCCTGTCAAAGCCAATGGTGTCAGCCGATCCTCATGACCCTGCTAGCGTGACAATGCAGGGAGTCGGAGATGAAAGGGGGGTCTCCTCCTTGCATGGCCGCCTTGCGGCGAAAAAAAATTGCAATCTTTTTTTTTTTTTATTCGAGAAGTGTGCCATGAGGCATAAGTTGAAAAAGGAAAGGGTGGAAGGAATGCACGGGATTGAAAGTTAAAAGAAGGAGTGAAGAACCGTTGCGCTGAGGTAGTCGCAGAGGTTGTTAATGAAACGGTTGTCCATTGTCCACTTCACGAAGTCACTTTCGCGGTTCCACCGCAGGCCCACCTCCCTGAGGAGCCGTTTTCTGATAGCAGCCGTCGCTGGGCACGTCCACAACAAGTGCCGCACATCACATATGTCCGGTGCAGCGCCACAGTGAGGGCACCTGTCAGGTAGTGGCAGATCTTTGGCACGCCACCGATGACGGACAGATGGTGTCAGAGCCGCCCCTGCCCGAATCCGGCGCACGGATACCTCCTCCTGCCGAGTAAGACTACGGGGGAGAGGGTGCGAACACGGAGGAATTAGAGCGCGTGTTCGCTGGCGCAAAACTTCGGAATCGGAAACGTGGGACAGGAACGGATCTGGGGGAAGAGGGGAAGGTGGCGGATCGTCTAAAGTATGAAGATGAGTCATAGCATCCGCTTGAATGTTATGTGGATCCTGGGCATGGCCGCGAATCCAGTGTATGCGCACAGGACATGGATACTTTGCGCAGAGCACATGAATAGATTGTGAAATCTGGAACGTTCGTCGAACAGCCTTCAGCTGTTTAAGGGCGGCGCGGGAGTCGGTGTAAATGTGAACTGTATTGAATGTTGGAACGAGCGGAAGGGAAGCAATGGCATTGTAAATGGCTTGAAGTTCCAATGCCAGGGGAGTGCACGTATCCGCAGTATACGTCGCGCGAGAGTTGAGATGCGGATGAGATGGACTATACACAGCAGTAACTCCCCTCTCTGCAGAATGAGATGCATCCGTGTATAATATGCACCCTTCAGGCAGATACGCTGCTGATACCGACGGGGAAACAGTGGGGCGATTGTCAGTGAGCTGGCAATAGGACCACGGTGGAAGTGTCTTTAAACGATGAAGTTTGAGAGACTGTTTTCGAGCTCTATTTGCCACCCGTTGGTCGATGATCTCACTGAGTGTATTAAGTTGGGCGAACTCCTGTAGCACAGGTATGGGTGTTAAACGAGGCAGATATGTTATGACGCGCATAGCCTCACGATTGATAGCTTCAAGGGAGTCCCACTGTCTGCGGGTGAGACGTTGAAATTGAGCCTGATATACTATCCGTGGCTGAAGGATAGAGCGCACAAGCTGGCGGGCCGTATGAGCACGTGCGCCACCAGAGCGCATAGCTATGCGACGAATCAGACCTAGAGTAGCGTGAGCCGATTTACGGGTGGCTGTCAGCCACGGGGTGCCAGTCCCAGATGTATGGAGGAGAAGACCAAGAATACGAACAGTGTCTACCTGAGGAATCAGAGAATTATGTACCGTAAAATTTAAAGGGGGAGCTTTCCGTAAGGCGGCTTTATTTCCAATTCGAATGAAACATGATTTAGTAGGAGAGAGTGTTAGACCCAAAGGTGGGAGGCGAGATGTCAATACATCCAGCGCGTGTTGAAGGACCGACTGATGAATAGACGCATCTGGATGACAGCACCACAAGGTGATATCATCGGCATATGCAAGCACGCGGATAGAGGGGATGGTCTCTAGGGCTCGAACCAGAGGAATTAAAGCCACATTAAATAATGTGGGGGCGAGAACGGAGCCCTGCGGCACTCCTCGATTGGAAGTGAAATTACCAAAGGGCTTTCCGTGGACACGCACGCTGAAGGTTCGATTTGCTAAAAAGGCGTGAATGGAGAGGAGGAACCGGTGAGGGAGACCAAGAGTTTGAAGGGAGGCAAGAATGGCAGAGTGAAGGATGTTATCATATGCCTTTGTTATGTCTGTAGCGATTACGGTTCGTACAAGGTGACTCTGTGGAGAGTGGTCAAGCACGTCAGCAGCCAAAGTAGCAAGGCCGTCCTCCGTTCCAATATGTGGGCGGAAACCAATTTGGGAATCTGGGTAACAATCATGGGATTCCAGCCACCATGATAAGCATGCGGCTAGAATGTTTTCATAAAGCTTGCAGATGGTAGGGGTAAGGGAAATTGGACGAAGGGCCGAGAGAGATACTGGAGGCTGACCTGACTTGGGGATTGGAACCACAATAGAATGCTTCCAGTCTCCCGGCATGACGCCAGAAAGCCACACTTCGTTAAAAGTATCAAGTAGGGTTTCCAAAGCCCTCCCTTCCAAGTTACGGAATAAGGAGTTAGGTATGCCGTCGTGCCCGGGAGTAGTAGTAGTTTTTAAACGGTCAATGGAGGCCAGCAGCTCTGCCATGGTGAGGTCAGAAGTAATCCCATCGGGGGGCTCTGTTACCGATAAGTAAGGTGGAGACGTAGCGGTGCTGTCATGGTTTGGAAAAAATTGACGGGCCGCTTGTTGTGCAAATGTGTCCTCATCCACATTTAGCGCGAGGCGAATGCTCTCTGTGTAATCTGCAACCTGAGAAGGGCGCTCCATGGCGTGAAACACTCTCCAAAGATGTCGATTGCCCTGCGTAGAGGACAGGCGGGCACACCATGCAGCCCAGCGTTGCCTGCCTAGCCGCTTTGCATAGCGCCGCGCCCGTGCGGTAGCGCGGTGAAGAGTAGGAAGAGCCGAAGGGTCATCGGGGTGACGAGTAGCGTAAAGATCCGCCTGGCGACGAAGAGCCCACAGATTCAAGAGATGTATGTCCGGGTTTGGGTCATCTTCATTTACAGTAGTGGTAATAGTGTGAGTAGCGAGAACATCAGATAGAGTAGACAATGCTGAAGAGGGGTTGAATGTAGATAAATGATTGTCTGCGCGTACAGAATCCCATGATGTTATTCGTACAGTGCGGCGTATTTTCCGTAGACGCGTAGGCGTGAGGGAGATAAAAATAGGGCTGTGATCGCTACCCCAAGTATCAGAATCAACAGCCCAACGAGGGTTACCGGGGCCTAACCACCAAGTCAAATCAGGTGAATACGGGCCACCTCGTGGGCGGGTAGAAGTATTCGGGTGGTTTAAAAGGTGAAAGGAATGATCTGAAAAGCTCCCTTGGATGTGTGAACCCCTTGAGGAATCCGATGGGTAACCCCACGCAGTGTGTGCGCCGTTGAAGTCACCGCCAACTAGAATAGGGATACCCGAGTTGGTAGAACGTAGAAAACGAACCCATCCCAGATTGGGAGATGCGGAGCCAGGACGACTATAAAAAGAAACTAGAATAAGGGGTGTGCGTGCAGGTTTTACGAGAAGGGCGACAACCTCTTGACGTGTGTTGCACCACCGGGAAAGGTCGAGCGGTGTATGCGGAACTGAACTGTGAATATAAATTGCAGATTTACCTGGGCTGAGGGAGGAGGCGGTGCAACGGCGATCAGGGATAGATGGTGAATGGTATGCGCAGAAACCTGAAAGGCGTGGGAGTGCATTATGCTCTTGCAGTAGGAACGCCCATGCCCTCAGCTTTCCGTCGCGAAGGCGGATGTTCACTTCAGAGGCCTTATTAGCGAAACCGCGACAGTTCCACTGCACCACCACCGATGATGATGCGCTATCCATGACGAGGCCGAAGAGCTTCCACGATGAGGGATGTCACCTGCTTCATCAGCGCTAATATCTTGTCCACTGTCGGGGTAGTCACGGCTAACAGGTGGTCGGCACCTGATTGTGGGCCAGTGCTTACCCTAGGTGATTCCTCTGATGATTGCTCCCGAGTTATGAGAATTCTTCGAGAGGATTGAGAACGACGCTGTTCCCGGCGCTGGGTGAGTTCGTCTAGTCGGCGGCGAGCCTCCGCGATTGCATTGTCTAAAGCTGTGTCTTCATCTGTAGTATCCACATGTGATGGATGCACTGGACGTTTGGGCGTACCATTTGATCCGGGAAGGTGAGCCGCTTGTGCATATGTACGCTGGCGAGGAGACATATGGTGAGCAGCAGGCTCAGATAAAGGAAGTTCAGGGAAGTCGTTGTCGTCACATGCGAGAGCTGCAAAGCGATTACTTGTAGGAACATCCATTTTTGCAGGCGACTTGTGAAACTTCTTCGCTTGCTTCTTCTTTGGACAAGCGGGGGAGCGAATGTCATGGTCCGGCGATTTGCACAGGGCACAATGAGCTGTTGGTTCATGTCGGCCACAGCTGCTGGATTAGGGCAGGTATTTTGCATATGTCCTTCTTTGTGGCAGTGATAGCAAAAAATACGACGAGGTCGGAAGGGCTGTGGTTTGACGATCGCACCGTAGTAGGTAAGGTACTTCGGGAGAGTCAACGGGCCTTGCAGGATGAGCAGGTATGAGCCCCGGCGACCCATAGGCCGTGCTTGCAGTACAACATGAGTTGAGCAGCGAATATTTGCGCGCACCTCCTCGGGAGGGCTCGTGCTGTCGACATGATAAACCATGCAGCGGAGTGTGTCAGGACCAGATGCAAAATATATTTGCACCGGGACATGCTTGCTGTCATCCAGGGGGATCCGCGTAACTGCGCAAAGTTTCTGGGCGTCCATCAAGGATGACAAGTTTACCGTGATGGTGTTCGATGGGCGATGGACGACAAACCCGCAGTAGTTCGAAGAGCCAAGGGCATGGTCAATTGTGGCTTGAACATTCCGGGCAGGGATGGCAGTCATATCAAAGCGCAATGTAGGCTTGATGGTAACGCGGAACGAGTTCGCAGCAGGCGGAAGAGAGCCTTGACTCACGGGAGGCATCTGTGGAGGAGGCTCAGACGCTGGTGACGGCCCTTGGTGGGAATACTGAACTGGCGCGACGGGCAGTTTCTTGAGGGAGTGCCACGGGCACGGAGGCGGTAGAGCAGTCCATGTCACAGGCCAAAGTCGTAGCATCGGAAGACGGCGCAGGCTGGAGGCCTAGAGGCGCTGACGATTGCGTGGACGTGGAGGCTGCGTCAGGTGGCAACACAGCGGGCATCCGCGTAGCCGTCGTCGACAACGCAGAATCCATACAGACGCGTAGCGCGGCCTCGCTCGGCAGCGCCGAGCTAAGCCTAGCTTGCCCCTGAGGGTTCCGGTTGGGTTTTCTCACTTGAGAATGCGCCCGCCGTGCCGGGAATTTCTCCGTAGGGGCGTCGTCAGCATTCGGTCGCACGGAGGGCACTGTCCGACCCACGCCACACACGAGAAGACAGCGAAAAGCGAAAACACAGACCTAGAAGCAGACACGTATCCACCCACTAGGTCTTCGTCTTCTTCGTCCAAAAAAAAATTGCAATCGGCGGAAAGCAGGCCGCCGCACGTGCTACTGACGCAGGCGGGACAGAGGGAGTGGGCACAAATGAAGGGTGGTGATTTGGGCCTGTTGGTTCATCACAGAAGAGGAAATGTGCAGCGCAAAAAAAAAAAAACGCACGGACGACAGAAGAAAGACAAACAGACGACAGAAGAAAGACAAACAGAAGCGCTTGTTTGTCTTTCTTCTGTCGTCTGAGCATTTTTTTTGCGCTGCATATTTCCTCTTCATAGTTGGCACAAGTACGGCGCGAGCCCTCGCCGAGCCGGCACTGACCCTTTCAAAGGATGTCCCCACTCTCCACGCAGCGGTGGAGGGGGGCGCGCGCATCGAGGCACTTTGGGCCGCGCGATTAGAGACAGGACGCTACGTGCGAGCGGCTATGTATATGCAGCTTATTTCTTTTCTGTAAATGTGCACAGTGGCCGCTCGCGCGCACTTATTTTCGAACAGAGCCTGGACATTAACGCGTGAGCGGAGAGAACTTGATTACTTTCCTGTATTTTGTAAATAGCTCCTTGCATCTCCCCCGTCCTTTCTTGCTGGCGCTCCCCTCTACATTTCTCCTCGCTATCCTATCCCTTTCACTTCCGCCGGCTGCATAAGACATTAGATCGGGTGCTTAAGATATTAGGCAACATTGTTTTTCTTCCCCCTACCCCCCCCCCTTTTTTTTTTTTTGAAGCGAAAAGCTTCACTAGACTCAACACCGGGCTTCGCGTGAGCCACACTACAGATTTGCCACAGCTGCACATGCGCGAAACCGAGTGACGTCACGCGGAGCGCAGGTGGTCGTTGCTGCCGCAGCCACTACGCGCCGGCTCCGTCGTCTGACCGTGAAACCGAGTGACGTCACGCGGAGCGCAGGTGGCCGCAGCCGTCGTCGCCACCGCGCACTGCCTCGGCCGCCTGACCTTTCGCCATGGAAGGAGAAGACCCAGCAGTGGTAGCGTGGGAGCTGGCTCAAAAGCAGCGAAGGTATGAAAAGTCCAAGGCTAGACAAGCAGCTGAAACGCCAGAATCACGAGAGGCACGCCTTGCTAAACGCTTTTCACTTCGAGATATCCAGGCTTAACACTTTAGCTAAGCCTCAGCCCAACTTTTTTAAAAATAAACCACTCCTACTACTACTAGCATAGGTCGCCGGCGTACTTTAGGTATTGACATTGAAGAGGAAGTTGAAGACTCGACAGTGCTTTCGCATTATAAACGGTATAACCAAGTTAAAAGCCGGACACTTTTTACTGCCATTTCACTTTGCACATCCCTGGCTGCTTCCGAAACGACATCCGACACAGCTCAACCAGCGCGCATGCCTCTGATGCGGTGCCAGGAGCGAATAGGCTTCTGGTAACTTAACTTGTGAAGTGCTGCAGTTACGGTCCATTAACAGAAAGTCGTGCTGTTCTTAAGTATACATTGCACCTCCAGAGAGCTATTCCACGACTCCACAACAGCAGGGCCTGCTGCAGCGCCTGGAGCGCTCTGAAGAGCATGTGGACAAAAGAGACATAGGAGTCGTACCATTGTACTAAACTTTATTGTACTTGACTAGTTCCCTCGAAGGTTTTTATTCCTTTTTCTCTCTCTCTTTCGGTCTATTTACAAAGCCCCGCTGCAAACACAGTGTATACTCTCCGCTCTCTCTCCGCGTGTGTGTGCACTTGTGTGTCGATTATCAAAGGCAAACAAGAGACAGCATGCGCGCGCGCGTTGTGTGTGTAGATGTTAACACCGCCACCACAGCATCATCTTCACTTGCGGCACACTCTCCCCCAACACACAAGCGCCCGTGGACAGGCGTCGGCTGTGCAGAGACACGCGCAACGGCTAGTGGAAAGAAAAACAAAACAAAAGAAAAAGTACCAACACCGCCACAGCGAACGTATA
Source organism: Amblyomma americanum (assembly GCF_052857255.1). Lineage (NCBI taxonomy): Eukaryota > Metazoa > Arthropoda > Arachnida > Ixodida > Ixodidae > Amblyomma > Amblyomma americanum. Next base: position 99,665,699 of record NC_135500.1, read on the forward strand.
CACGAGAAGATGGAAGCAAACATGATCGGACCACCACACTCGAGCAGAAAGAGAAACAGATACACACACACACACACCGCCGAAGCACGCGACACGCAGACCTCCACGCGCAGGGTTACTCTAGCCAGCCCTCTGTCAAGTGTTCCTTCATCGGTGATAAGGCCTTCCTCCGGGCGCTGTCGAAACGTCAGGTCGAAACTCGGCAGCTTCTCTATGACGACGCAACGCCAAGCGGATCTACTTTCACGGGGCACCTCCAAGCTCGATGCTAGAGAGCGGAGGCAGCATCGTGTGAAGCGTCGTGCAGCCGTGACGTCATACTTGAAAACTTTGCCAAGACGTTACGATCCACCTGGCGCGATGTCTAGTGCACTGGGTTAGGTGGCTGGACGTCGCAATAACTCGCAGTCCGTTAGAGCAGTAATTTTGACGTACCCCAAACCCGGCCGTTTGGTGGATCACCCCCAGAACATGCAGTGTCCCTACCTTTGCGACTATTGGTTGGGCGAACATTTCCTTCATAATCGGCTCACTAATCGAAAACAAAACTACTGCAAGTTTCACAGCTTTTTTTTTGCCTACAACACAAATGCCACAGCCTAACGAAAACGATAACCGCGTTTCAGTAGATATACGGCTGCAGAGCTATCCACGCAACTTTTTGCAGCGGACTAGGACGAAAATCTGGAGCTTTTTGAGTGAAACAATTTTTCTTTGCATGAGCCGGATTTTGCAGCAGTTTTTTTTTTTCACTCATTTCAGTAGCTAACGCGGAACCTAGCGGGGTGCTGCCGTAATATGAAACAGTGAGAAAACTCTCGCGGGGCCCTTGCCCGAGCGACCGGGCTGCGGTGAGCTGCTGACGTCAATTCCCCTGAACTGCGATGAGTGAACGAGGGCAGAAGAGGCGAGGCCCCTGATTGAAGGGCTAGCGGGAACAGCTACGGTGTCCGCGGAAACCGCTCGATCTGTTCTCGAGTCTGCGCAGCAGAGGCAGTCCATCGATCACCGCGTCATCCACGCCAGCCGATCACCAGGGCCCTAGAAAAATGAAAGCGGCGCGCGCGACCTCGCCGCAGCAGTACTGGCGAGGGCGTTTCTTAGCGACCAAGTGCCCGTCCTGCCAACAGCGCCCAGTCGAGTGGGCCGGGGTACTTTGGCGCCAGAACAGACTTTTAGAAAGAGAAAGCAGCTCGGATGTTAACCGGAACAGCTGTTTAAAATAGGCCGCGCGATCATAACAAGGTTTAGAAGTTTTTTTTTTTACAGTACACTTCACGTCCACAAATTTTGCTTCGCTTTAACCGCAGATTCTGCCACGTTTCCCAGTTGGGCTTTGCGACTGTCACCAGCGGTCCCGCCATCTAATTCGACGCACACTCACAGGATGTGTGGGGGCGGTCACCGATAATCCAGTGACGACTGCACAAGGTCACAGACGACGGCACGCGAGCTGTCGACATCACCGTGACGTCACGCCTTGCAACGGTGTCAAAGGCCCACGCATTTGCATTCTGGTTGTATGCGGGTCGTGCACCGGCACTATATCCATAATGCACGCCTAATTGGGGTACATTCGCGCAACGGGCGAAGCGTAGTGAAGATGGAGGGAACGAGGGCGCCCCTGCACTCGGAGGTCACGTGACGGGCCGGCCGACGTCACACGCGGCAACAGTAGCAGCAGTAGTAGTGGCGGCAGCATCGAGACACGCGGCGGTGCGCGCAGGATAAAGGCAAGAAGACACACACAGGCACGCACCGTGGAATGCACGCACAGTTCTCGATAGAAAGGCACCAACGGACAGGTGTGTACCCATCTCGCACACACGCGTCGTCACTGCTGCTGCGGGGCGTGCGCCCCCTCACGACGCTCCATTCCAGCCCTCGCCTAGAGGGCTAAGGGGGCCCATGCAACCCCTGAAGACCCCAGAGGCCACCGCATCTCTGGTTCCTGTGTGTGTGTGCGCGTGGTGTGCATGTGTTTGTGCATGTGTTTCCATGTGTGCAGCGCTGAATTCGGCCGTGCACTTTTTTTAATGGTTTCATGCTCGAAATTCTGCGTCAAGTAGCGTACAGCCAACTCCCAGATGCCAAAACTTCACCAGCTATCTTGCAGGCTGCCATGAGGGGTTGTTTCCATAGAGCCAGTTAAACGCAGTGGCCGCGTCTGCGAGATGGCGTTCAATTAAGCACGGATAAATCTAAGCACTCTGCTCAAGACCCCACAACCATCTGAGGAGCACAGTCGTGGAAACCTTGCCTCATGACGAATGTTCCCGCAAGTTTTAAGAAAGAAACGTGCGTTCCTTGTGTTACGCAAGCTCGGTCCTGGCACCGGAAAGTCAGCTGCAACTCCTGTCACACGTAAGAGACAAATGACACTGGATAGGAATGAGGTGAAACAACAATGCCAGAAAACATACAAAACACTGTGTGCAACATTTCAGCAAAGTGGCACAACAAGCTGTGCTGAGCACACTCACACACTGTGACACAGTTCGAATAACTGAGGTGAACAAGTACACCCAACGAAAATGGCTTTTCAAACACCACAGCTAGCCCAACAAAACGGGCGGTTACTTTCAGCTGCTGATTTGTGTGACAGGAGTTTGGCGCCTGCACGCACAGACAACGCAGGCGAAGGCGTGTGCAAGGGTTACGGGTGGTTGCCGTGGTTGTTGGCGCGTTGCTGTCTGTATAGCGGTGGTACAGTAGACACCAAAGGCCCCGTACGGAAACAGGCAAGGGAAGAGACGGGTGCATTCAACTGGGGTGCACTGGTGGTGCACCTCACTCTGCTGCTCGGCACAAGGAGTCAAGTCATGCCAGCCAGCCCTAGAAGCCTAGCCACAAACCACCGCACAGCAGTTGACGAAAACGTCACATTGTCAGAGGGTGGCAACACCGGCTGCGGTCGAATCTGTGGCAGGCAAGTGAGACTGACTTCGAACGGGCTCAAACCTGACGTAACGCCTGTGCCTGCTCTCTGGCTGGGTTCCCCCCTCCCTTCATCGTGCCATCATTGTCCCAACACTGCACAAGATGCTCCAATTGCTGCCCCTCCCCCCCAGGCATATCTTTGTCGCTATAAGTCATCGTCGAGATAGAGATATATCTATATATTATATATATGTACATCTAACACAGTGCTCGCTTTTCAATTCATTAAACAAAATAATTAACCAACAACATGACCTGTCCCTCCTCCCTATCCAACGGTCAACAAGCTGCATGCAAGTGTCTTTCATGCTTGCCCAGATAATAAAAACCACGACTGCCACCACCCATAATGATACAAAAATAATCACCGACACAAACAGGAATAAAGTGTAAGGGCTCAGGCACTGCTATCAAACATGCCCAAGTAGACGGACTAAGCCTCACACCAAGGGAGCTTCCTTCACCGGTGCACGCAACTGCAGAAACTGGTGCTCGCAAATAACGTAACTCGGGCTTCTCTGTGATGCTGCGGTCCTACACTTTAAAGGGGCTCACAAACGCCCTCTTTGTCAATCGTGAGAAGCAGTTTGGAATCGGCAGGCCTCCACATGGGTACATTGCCACAAAAGCTTCTCGCATCTGAGCGAGCGTAAAAACAGGAGAAACTGAGAACGCAGTATATTCTTTTCCCTTTTTTCCCCCAACTTCCTCCTCTTGGTTGCTTGTTATAAATTCAGCTGCTTAATTCGAATATACAGCACAACTCGTTAATTTGAACTGACACTTTTGTACCGTCGACACCATCTGTATCAGAACGGCTCCCCTAATTCTATCTCCACAAAATCTAAACAAACTTTTGGTCCTATTTCAGTTCGAACAGCTGACAGTGGACTGTAGGGCGAAATCATTTATACAATTAAGGGCATTTCTGTGAGACATGGAGGAGTGACTCATGGTAGACATGATACATGAATGCCCGTGAGCTGGCCTCGCACTGCGGCTGCACTGACCACATAAGGTATAAAACAAAGAAGAGCTTACTCGGTGCAGTTTCGGCAAGCTACCCATACACAGCAGGTAATTAGGATGATGTGTTCACAGCACTCCGTCAACAGAGTGCACAGCTTGCTTGCTAACCAACTAGCTCAAGGCCGTTTTCATTAATCATGCCTAGAATTATCACAGTCCAACCAAGTTGCCTATCACGAGTGTAGACAGGCAGTCCTTATGATGAACTTTGAAAGCTTTGCAAGCTTTATATCCTAGGTGATTTACTTTTAGATGAGGTGGTCATTAGTGCATAACCGTCAACTACACCTTTTTCCACAAGATTCCTTAGTGGACTATTTTACGCTTTTAAAGGTGACGTGAATTTTTGCTCCGAGACAACCCCTTCCAGTTCAGCGAAAGACGACTTTCTCCTGACTCTGCCAAGTGGAACGGGACTTGCAAGCACCACAGATGCGTGTACCAGCGAAGTCTCCTGAAGCACGTTCATGTACACTCGAACGATATGCATCAAAACTAAATCACGAAATCTGAATGCCAGTCAGCGGATGAAAGCATTCCCTTGGGCAGGTCGCTCCTGTTAATCCATGCTGCCTTCCCAACACTGCTGACATACAGCATAGATACTACAATGCAGCACTTGCCATGTCACGCTGTTGCTGCAAAGATCGCAGAAACAATCACACAACTAAAATTCACTCAGGACTGTACACACTGTCAGCCAAAGCTGGCCGACAACCAAACTGTGTGGAACTGCACTTTTAGCGAGAGGGAAAAACACGGTAAACTAATAAGGCTGACAAAACAACAAGTGCACACACTGTCAACATGGGCAATAAATAGAACAGAAGACAAAAAAGAAACAAATGGTAAAAAATAAACCCACTATTTACACACAAGCATGTGTGTGCACCATGTTTGCACACACATGCACACACACGCATAAGTTACATGTACACGACTCTTGGGGACCAAGAAAAAAAATACAGGGAAACGTAAATGTTGGAAAGACGCAATATCTCCTACGTACTCCCTTAAGGTTGTCAGTCCCAAAACGGCCAACAACACATGGGAACCTGTCACTGGCAGACCACTGCCATGGATGACAAAACTCATCTTCTAAGCTTTCTCTGCTTGGCTGCGAGCGAAGAAAGCTCACACCCGTCCTGTAACCTTTGTCGACCTCTCACAAAATGGAATAACCTGCAAGTGCCGAGGTATAATATCACTGACAAACTGATAACCACGTGACCTCAAAATGCAAACAAATCAAAGAACTCTACCAGGTGGCAGACAATTATTACTTGCTCTTAACTCGTCAGGTGAAGAAATTAAGCAATTAAAATCCTACGAAGCTAGCCTTCGATATTCTGCGCCTCTGGCTTTGAAAGCAACCATTCCCCACAGCACTTGCCAGCAAGATGTCTCCACCCTGTAGCCAAAAATAGACTGGGCCTTTTTGAAGATCCTATGTTTGCTCTGCTATATGCAGTTCCTACTTTAATGCTGTAATAGCCTCGCTAGTCCACTTTTAATGTCTAGCTTTAATGCTTGTCTATATCTGGGATTAATGGGAAGTGGGGAGCGCCTGGTTACAGGGCTGGAAATGTTTTTCCAGGTGGAAAGGAAGTCAGGCAGCGAGCATATTTATTCATGCAGTGTGCAAAGCACTAGAAGAAATTTTTGGCAGCAAAGTGCCTAAGGTATATCCGAGAAGTGAGAAATTTATGCTCTTTACTGAATCAAAGCAACAGCCACAGCATCCCCCCCCCAGAAAAAAAATGAATTCCATAAACCAGACGTTAGGAAGATAACTAAACCAGTGTTTGACACTCATTTGCCAACAACAGACTAATAAGTCTCCGGATGGCATTAACACGAGTTTTATGCTTACATAGTCTTCTTGCTGTGAGCAACACCCTGACAGGAACATTAAAATGAATTTCTCTATGCTATCCTTCTCTACAGTAAAGAACAAGACATGATTTTTTTGCAAGACAAACAGAAGAAACAGGCAGCTGTGCAACGAATTGAAAAGTGCACTTGGACAACTCTAATACACTGCCTGCATTTATTCCAGGTTCCAGCAATCGAGCACGAACAATGTGCTTAGTTCTTGCGTCAATTTTTTTTTTCTTCAACAAAGGCCACAGTTAGGCACCATGTGCTCCAAATTTTCACAATCTTTCACAATTTTTGAGAGATTACCCAGGAATGCTCTGCAGTGGCTTGTGCAAGTTTATTGAACGACTGACTTCTGGGAACATGCAACCAAATTTGACTTCTATGTTTCGCACGTAACTAAAAATGCAATCTGTCCTCCAATGCTTACTGACAAGGGTTCACATCTTGCGACAGCAAGATGAAACATTAAAATGAACTCGTGTTGACCAAATTGCCATCTAACTTGACACACACTGCTGTGAATGGGAACGGGAATAATAATACATAACAATAATAATAGTGCTATCCAATCTGGGCGTGCCTTTTATGAGCCCTTCAAAAGCCATGCAGTGCTATTCTCCACCACCGCTCCGTTCACAAATACGTGTCTGATACATTGCAATTGATAACTCCACTTATTGACATGTAATTACCTGTAATTGCAGCTCCCCTTCGTAAAAGTCTAAATTTTCCAAGTGTGCACAAAATAATTTGCAAGGTTAAAATAAGAACAGTCTACACCCAGATATAACTTGCCACCTGAAACCCAGTCTCAATATGTTCGGTGGCTCCGCACTGACGAAATAAACCTAGACATGCCTAAATGTGCACAAATAACCTGACCTCTGTCCATTTTATGTTGACCTAGCAATGCAGAACACATCAACAGTAGATGCAACAATACGCCAATGCTATGGAGCTAGGTGGTCAAAAATTGGAGACAGGCACACACCGCTTTACCACTGAAGAACTATGTCCGACAAAACAAAATGTCTGGAGGCCTCTGGAGACAGACAACCAAACAGGTACTACAGCAACCCAATTGCAAGTACGACCTGCCAGTGGCAAAGCAGGCCGCACCCTTCACCCCCTCTGGAAGCAGGGTGGATGCAAAGGCTGGCGCAAAGGCAAGAAAGCCACGTCCGCTGCAAGGCCTGCCACTGGCGAGCCGACATTGGTGAGCATCCATTGCACGTGCCCCTCCAAATGCCCGGTGTTGGGTCGTGGGAGGAGAGAAGAAAGACTTTTCCCGAGTCACCCGCCGCCTCGCACGCTTCTTAAAAATAGAACATCATATTTACACATTGCGTGTGTGGCGTCACGACGCATGCAAGAAGTTCGCAGGTGTGTGATGCCCAGCACCTGAGCAGGCCAATTCGAAAGGAATCAATAACAAAAAAAAAGGCCTCTCTGTGTTTCCTCAGCATCCCCTCCGCTTCAGAGAAACGACACTAGACGCTATGATCTTGCAACGCGAGTGATAGAACAGTGCTACTGCAGCACAAGTTGCCGCAGCTGTAGTCACCAACAGGAATGACTTTCGTGGCTAGCTTCTCAGCGACCGACAAGAGGAAGTTTCACGACCTCTGCCAAACGCTGGCGTGTACGGTCACTCCCTTCGACAAAGCCACTACCATCTCCGCCAAATTGCCCATGCGCCATTCAGACGGGTTTCTGCAGCTGTTTTAGAACCCTGGATCCGATTGCACAGTCAAGTAGCGGCCAGCTTGCGCCACTTAAGGCTTAAGTTCGTTTTTGTTTTTTGTACAGAGCTTGCAGACATTGCCATTCGCAGGTAGAAAACATCGGATAGATTGGAAACCAATGTGGTATTATTGCCAGGAAGGCTATGATACGGCACTATTAATCAAATGAGTGTGACTACTAGATAGCAAATTATCACGACCGTAACAGAGGCAATGCTATTATCTCAACACAGCACAACTCTTATCACATCGAAATTGTTTGCTCTAGAAATGAGCAACAGTACAGTGTTCACCATATCACGCCATTTTGTTTTCCACACAAAAAAATGAGGCTAACCCTTCATGCTTGGCCCATAATTCTTCTCAGCACGGCATCTCAGACATAACCACAAAAAGAAAAATCAATGCGAGCACCAATCATCAACAAGAGGCTTTAACTTGACCGCAAATGCAACCAAACAGCAGCGCAATGAGAAAACAAAGGCATAAGAAGAACAAAAACTACAGGAACTCCATCAATACAAGCCTGATGCCTTTTTTTTTTCACCGATAGGCTGAACGCCAGCACCGGAACTAGCTCCACACTTGCTGCTTTCACAAAACATGCGTGCATTCTTCAATGCAGCAACCGTCCGACGAGTGTCCTCTTTCGACGTTGCAACCCAAGGCTAGCCTACTGACCTCTACAACAGCCACAGGTGATGCCTGCAAGCTCTTGCAAAATAAACTCACACACGCTGCCACTGGTACTATCACGAAGCGAGGTGGACGTTGTGACACTCTGTAGGTCAGTCACTCTGGCAGGCAACAGCCGGCCAGCTACGTCACTCAAAGGTTGCCAGCTGGTAAGCGGTTGGCCAAGCCTTCTCCAAGGCTGGGCTGTGCCCCGATGTGGGATGAAGCGTACCATACCCCTGCCGCAACCTTGGTGTTAAGCAGCACATGAGTGCAGCGCCAAAGCTGCATGTTAAGCCAGCGTAACAGCTAGGAAAAACAACAAACTGCTCGACGCTGCTGCTGTTGCCAGAAGAGCCACCTGATGGTGCCACGGTGACTGTGACCACAGACACGAAGGAAGTGGCTCGATACCACTTCCAGAGGAGGAATCACTGCACTGCACCACAGCTCTGCCCCTGCCATCACCACAGGCACACTCGCAAAACGTCAACAAGCGGCGAGCGGTGGCCTACTGTGCAGGCACCACGCTTCCGGCGGTCGTGGTGGCCATAGACACCGCCGGAGCCTCAATTCCGGAGGGAACCACGGATCGCTGCGTCACCGAGGGTGACAGGGAGACGTCCATGGGGGCAGCAGCCGAGGAAGATGCCGTGTCCGCTGCCCCTGAGTCCTCGTCTGCGCCGCCGGCCGCCGTGGCCGCCGAAGAAGAAGAAGGTGCCGCAGAGGAGGCAGCAGGGCTTCCGTTGGCGTTCTCGGCAGGCGGACAGAGTCCAAGCGCGACGGCCAAGTCCTGTAGCACGACGGCGTCCTTGGGATCAACAAGGTTGAAGCGGGCGTTGAAGAGCGTGAAGTGGGCAAAGATGGAGTGCAGGTGGCCGTGCAGCTGTAGCAGCACCATCTCCCGGAAGTGGGCATGGTACAGGTGCGCCAGGACATGCAGCAGAAGCCCATGGATCTTCTTCACCAGGGACTCGAAAGAGCTGGGGAACTCACGTTCTGCGCACAGGCAATCATGGGGGAAGAGCTTGTTGGCTTCAGGGGTGCAACCTGCCTTGGCACGTCCAGCAGTGACACTGCATGCTTTCAGCTTACACATACGCTCAATGAAGGAGACAGCGTGCAAATAATTTGTGTGTCCGAATGATTCCCGGACATTCTAATATAATGAGTTAATGCTTCAAAGCAATGGTTTGCAGAGCAATATGTACGAAATGATTCCTCTGTGAAACACCGTATCGACAACTTTTTTGAGCCATTAGTAGCCTCTGTTCCTAGTACACATATCTTGAACAAAATCTTAAGATGTGCACCTGGGGAATACTTGCAACAGGTTCAGCCGAAAGAAGAAAAAGGATAAAATATGAAAACCTGCAATGCAAAGTCTCTAGCTTCATGCTTCAATACGCTGTTCCTTAAGCCGGGCATTATCACTACTGTTGCAGCAACTAATGGTTTGCACACGCAATTCTGTTCAATTCCGTTCTTGAAGGCACGGATGAAAATTACTATTTTTGAAAATGTCTACTTACAGAGCAAAGCTCTATTTTTGCTGTTGAACGATATCACTTCGATGTCACCTACCAGTCACGGAGCTTAGTACCAAACAGGTGTGTTCTCAGCTGCGACATACATCCTTACGATTACTCAGAATCACCACGCAACCTCCATGTATACATTCTAAGGCAGAGGAATATAGAGAATAAAGAACATAGTTACTCCCCATTTTCCATACCGCAATTAGCATGATGTAAAATCAACAAACTTGGTCTTAGGTGCAGAAAGGTGTTGTGAAATTAGGAATGAAAACTAACTGCAGAACCTTGAAAAACTGTGTTCAGTACTGTAATTCTAATCATTTTGTTTTTCCACAAAATGCAGATAAACTTCCCCTGACTATAGGTTGCATATTGCATAGCCTCAAACTGTTCAAAAAGTGTGCACGGACCTGCCTTTGAGATGCCGTGAAAACAGCAATTAAAACATTTATAAAAAGCTTTTACGGTACCCAGCCACTCCCATAGCAAAACTAAACTTTGCTTTTGAGCCTTTTCCTTGCGCTTTTTCTGGCTTGGTTCAGCACAGTTTTCTGTTCACGAACTAATTTAATTAATGAGCCTAACAAATTTCAGACTGCCTCTCCAAGCATGCAACCAAGCATACAAACTTTGCTCCTCTGCCCATCGATGCCTTTGTCTTGAGTCGCAAGGTGACGCATACTAAAAAAAGACATGCTCTAGTGGACACTGGCTTTGGCTTAAGGGGGGACACGGGTCTTTGAGACCAAGAAATGGCCAAAAAACAGATTTTCTGAAAATAGCATTTTCGGAATCTTCAGCTATTATTCTCCAAGTTCACCAGTTCTTTTCTTCCAGAAGTCAGTAGTTTCAGGGTATTATTGAGTTTAGGTCACCGCGCGGTCTGAATTTGCGCAAGAGCAGACGAAAAAAACGGCACATTTTTCATCGTGCGGAGCCGGCGTTCCACCGTACCGATTGCGGCCATGTTGGGCTCGTTTGAAAGAGCGCTCTCTAGGCTTCAATTTCCCACCATTGCTGGTTGCAAGCCCTCAGTGGCCACCAAGAAAAAGAGCCACAAAAAAGCAAAAAATGCGGGGTCTGATTCGCTGCTGAGCACACGTGACTGAATCGAGCCATCCGATTGGCGGATTCCGCCATGCATCATCTGCTTGAGCCAGCGTTGGAAGCGTCGAAGACGCCATTTTGTTGACAGTCGAGACCGAGGTCCAACGATGTCTCTCAATAAATTTCGTTCGCGCCACAAATTCGGCAAAAAGAAGAAGTCCGCGCGCGGTGACAACTTCTGAAAACGTCCTGCGTCACCCGAATGCTCTGAGAAAGTGCAGGAGCCAGTAGCAAGTGAAGTCCCCGCGGACGAAATAGGCCTAACGAGCTCGGCGACGTCTACGCACAGCGGCCGCGTCCGCTGCGACACAACGATGCTGCAGCCTTCGGACTTGCTTGAAAATAAGCGAAAAGCGGAAGGAATTCTGCAGGAGCTGGAATGCAGCGACGAAGAAAAAGCTTGATTTCATCGGAAGCTGTGACGACTGTCCCCTTGACGGTACAGACGGTCGCCGTGCGGACGATAGTGCTTTCTCTATTGTGAGTTTAGACTCCTTCAACGAACTGTTGCGTGCCGTGAAGTGTAGAGTGTGTGGCGGAGATGTGCACGTTTCTAAAGGGAATCGTGAGTATGGTTTAGCGGTGAAATTGTCCCTCGTGTGTGTGAATTGCGGAGAAACTGCGTCGGCATGGAGCTCGCCACGCGCGGAAGGCAGCCAAAAGATAAATCCGTTTGCCGTAAACATTCTTGCTGCACACGCGATGCAAAGTACTGGAAATAGGCGAACCGCGCTAAATGATGTGTTTGCTGCAATGAATATATCGCATCGTGGCCTGCACACGAAAACGTGGCAGAGCTATGTGAAAAGCAAGCTGACGTCCGCAGCAACACGCGCAGCCGAAGAAGTGTTGAATGACAGCGCAAATTCTGTTCGGCAGCTCTACCGCGAGCTGAACCTTGACAACCCCGGGAACATTTCCGTCTCTTTCGATGGTTCGTGGATGACTCGGGGTCATTCATCCCGCATCGGTGTCGGTGCAGTGATTGAACTTTTTACTGGGCTCATCCTGGATTACGTTGTGTTTAGCAATTTCTGTGCCGGGTGCGAGCGCGGGCCTAAGGACGACGACCCGTCCTATCAAGCATGGAGTGACAGCTACTTGTGCCAAAAAAACACGGACAAAAAGTCCGGTGAAATGGAAGTACAGGCTGGACTTGTGTTATTCGAAAGGTCATGGGAAAAACATGCCCTTAGATACACGACTGTCCTTTCAGATGGCGATAGCCGCACATTTCTTGCACTGCAAGAATCATCTGTGTATGGCTATATAAAAATACAAAAAGAAGACTGCACGAACCATGTGCAGAAGCGAATGGGCACGGCTCTGCGCAATGCAATTGCCAAGCATAAAGGCAATGCAAAAGAGAGCCTTAGTGGCAAAGGAAAGCTAACAGGCGACCTTGTCACTAAGTTGACATCATATTACAGCTGGGCCCTGAAATCCCATGCTGGAGATATTGGAGCCATGCACAAGGCCGTGATGGCGACATACTATCATGTAACATCAAATGATAGTGCAGCGAACCACACTTCGTGCCCAACAGGCCCAAACTCATGGTGCCGCCAGAACGCTGCTGCAGCCAAGGGCGAGCCCGCTCCCAAGCACAGGTATAATTTGCCGCCACATGTGTGCAAAGCACTTTTCCCCATATATGAGTGCTTGGGAGACCCAAAGCTACTGCAGCGTTGCTTGCGTGGCAAAACTCAAAATAATAATGAAAGCCTGCACACGCTGATATGGTCGCTTGCACCAAAGGAGAGACATGCTTCACTGTTTTCAGTTCAAGCAGCGGTTGCAGAGGCTGTTGTCCGCTTCAATGCGGGAAACCTGAAGGCATCTTCCCAAATACTGAGCGAGCTCAGTACGAACCCTGGCCAGCATAATATCAGGAGGATGACCGAGAAAGACAGGCGCCGGACAGCAGAATCTGCACGCAAGCGTGCCTCTACAGAAACCATGCATCGGGCACTGAAAAAGCGCCATTCTAGTCAAACCAAGCAGTCTAACTACATGCCTGGTGCTTATTAGCCCTTAAGAAATGTAAATATGTATATATCTTCATGAAATTTTGAATAAATTATGTCTAGTTTGTTTTTCTCAATTTTCTCAAAACGCAAATTTTGGACACCTGCTTGTTTTAGTTTGTTGATATCTCTGCACCTATGATGGGCAGAGATGTATTTTTTTTTTGCTAAAGAAAGCTGGAAGTGCAGTGAGTGCAATGATCGAAGCAGAATTCTTTAATTAACCTTCAAAACTTTTTTATTTTGCAAAGTTCATTGAAGCATGATAGGCACAACTTGAAGGATGGTATTCCAAGTGCTGCAAAATTGCTAATAAGGGTAAAATGAAAAAACTGGTTCGATCGTTGCACTCTCTGGTCATTGTACTACGTTGCCATGCATTAGAAATAATTTTTTATGGAGCCAATTTTTATGCACGGAGGTACTAATTAATGAACAATGAAAATTAATTATTTCATTGACTAACTGACTTAGAAAGAAAAAAATTACATATTTGAAACCAGCATAAAAAACTGAACAAATTTGTATAATTTCATCAGAATAGGCTTCAAAATGAGGAAAATAGCTCTAAGACCAGTGTCCCCCCTTAAAGCTACTAGTGTTTCTGAAGTTCTGCAAAGATCTGGAGGCAAATCACAGTTCTACACTGCATTCTACTCTGGCTTAACACTACATCTGCCATGCTAGAGAACGTTATTTGATACTTTGCAAGAGCCTGTAGCATGGGCTGGGTGGTGCCTAGCTATAGGAGGTGATGCAGTGGCATTCTGTGCCACCTTGAAACGGGCTGTCCACAGCAGAAAAACAGTGTGCTCACCAAACTTGGTTGGGAAGAGGGACTCGTCGTTGACGGTCTTCTGGGTGAAGGTCATCACATAGTCTATGTACTGGGGTGCAGCCACCTTGCACTTCTTTCCTTTCTCATCAAACCACAGGTACTGCCTGCATAGGCAAAGCACAGAGCCGGTGTGACACGCATGCATGCAATAGTAGCAATATGTGCCGAGATGCTTTATGTGTTGGAAAAGACTTGACGCATGAAAACGGGAGTATATAAAATGAAAAAGACTCGACGCATGAAAACACGAGCATAAAATCGCCCAAAGTACGGCATTTGAGAACTTTCAATAACTTACACAGTAAAAATCTCATCAATTCGACCAGAAAAAATGCTGGCATTGTCAAAAAATTTGAATTATCGAATGGCTCTCAAAAGAGTGCCAAAAACCGTTTGCATCACAGGTGTTTTATCTAATGAATGCTTAGACGATAGCTGCCTACATGCAAGATGAAAACCAAGCGACAACAAAAACTTTTCGCAGTTCCGTCAAGTGCTCTGCTTTGCACACAAAAGTCAAGAACATTGAAGAATTGCTCCAGAATTGTAAAGGCCTCCGAGGCCCTTTTCATGGTGTGATGAAGTAGCAGTGGTGCCTCTTCACAAATGGCCCTGTCGCGTTTTGACGATGCCATACCACACGGACTATATACAGAGCATTTCAGCAAGCTGGAAGAACAGAACAAACACATATGGATGCAAACGGGTGTCATGTGACGCCATTACAAAATAAAAATAAAAGACAGATGACGCCACAAGCAACGTGCGAAATGGTGCAACAAGCCGATGCGTGCGCCCAATGACAACCGCAGAATGATGTTAAGGAAAGTAAAGCCAAAAATATGCGGCTGAGCTAAATTTCGGCAATGGTGGACTTCCGACCGTCGCCGCGCCTGTCATAGCGTGCACGCCTGAAGTGCGTGGGCACTGCTGTTTCTTGCAATTGAGGTTCGGGGAGGTCTATTTTGATAATCGCTGGATGCGCGGATCGTACCTAGACACGACCTCAAGTCTGAATTAACCGATGAAAGCCCACTCATGCCAGAATTAATGAGCATCCGATGCCATAGACTTATATGGGCGCCGCCTGGGACTGCGTTCCTAGTTTGAATCATCCGAATTAACGAGGGTCAAATTAACAACATTTTACTGTAATAAGCACTTTTAAAAAACGTCTGGTCACTCTTTAAATAAGGTGCGAACAGTGCAAGCCACACAGAATAAATTTCCAAGCCCAACATGTAAGAATACAAAATCAGCATTGTGCAAAAGTAAAGCATGGCACAAAGACGAAGGAGTCTACATGTGTGCACTGAAACATAAATTTTGCCACTTCATTTTTTTTTTTGAAACAACACAGCGTGCTCGCAGCACTTCAATTTCCAAAACAAACAAAAAGAAAACAGCTGCGCTTTCTTTAGCAGTGAAGCTACAATGTCTTTCAGGCTCCCACAAGCAAAAGATATTAGCAACAAGACCTCCAAAACTGTTGTGCTATGTATTCGTGGACAGGATATTGCTGGCTCTCAGCATTGTAAATGCTGCGGTTGAGAAATAGCACTAGTAAGCTACTACAAGCACCACAGAATGAGAGGTACATGGGCTGCTGCATGCTACAGCCATAGCAAGTGACCAGCTGAAAACATGTTAAAGTGACGCACCTGTTGCCTGGACCAGTCATGTCAGGGCAACCAGACATGGTGCAAAACTCCGACACCGTCCCATACAGGAGGTTGATGTGGTCAAAGAACGCCAGCGCTGCACATCAGGATCAATAAAATCGCACTGTAGACGAAACATGACCAAGACAAAGTTTCTGCACAAGGAAATTTGCGCATTTAAGCCAGTGTGCGTGATATGCCAAACACATGCAAAAGGGTGCACAAACTGTATTAAACTCCTGCTGCTTCTCAGGAATTCAAGCTAGAAATTTATTCGTTTACATATTCCACAGTTAAACTATCAGTAATTATTTGACCAAAATCACCATGTTTTATAGTGCATAATGAGCAAGTTTGATAATAACTGCACTGTAAAAACACTTCACTGCAATGACTAGACTGTGGCCAATTCATGAGCTTCCTTATCTAACTTATGCAGCATTCAACTTGTATGTGACATCTATGATAGTACATAACAACCTGCAACATCATTCTTATACTTCTATATACTTTCTATTTTGCACCTTGTAGGTTGGTTTTTCAAGCCTCTTGCATTAAGTGCCACTGATTAATGCACAGTATACAAAAGCCTCTAGCAAAAGCATTTTTTTTACGAATACCAAAAGCCATGCGCTATTCACACCTGTGTTCTGTACTATTATGCTGCCTTAGACTTGGTGCAGATAAATGCAGATATACATCTCAGCACAAGCTGAGCTTGCTCCAAATGCAGAAGGGGTTGATCTCTAATGCAGCTACTAATTTTGTGTCCCATGTATGCAGATTGTCCTTGGAAGAGAGCATGGGCTTTTCTTTACGCCAGACAGCATAATATATTTAGGAGCTAATGAAAGGGACAGCCACAAGGACACAAGATGTCGCATGCTGTTGCAACACAGCTCGGCAATGGTCAATGCTGGGCTAGGCGACAAACTCTTTGGAATGTGGCAGAAGCAAAGAACATTATGCACAGAGTGAGCGCACAGAAGGGAGAAGCACATAAAGAAGGATCCCGTGTAACTTTTTAGCCCTCATTCCTTGACTATTCCTCCACAACTGGTGCACTGGCAGAATGCAAATACGTATACGCCCGCGCGCACCGCATAATAAAAATAAAAAAAAACGAAATAAATTCGCTGGATGGCGCCCTTCACTCGGGCTGTTAGTTCTCAAATTTCTTGTTTTCACGCGGCGTCTACAGAAAAGAAAAAGCCTTCCACGAGGAACGCATCTCGTCTGAAATGCAGATCAATGCGCCCCTGTAGTTGCTGATAGTAGCTGTCCGCAGACGCGGCTAAAGCAGTGCAAGTGGGTGCCTCAGTTCATATATGTGCCTAGCCTCGCTGATCACTATAGGAACGCGTTTAATCGGAGCCAGACAGAGTGGAAGAGACGCTCACTGTGCGAGGCGAGCCACTCGTTGTAGTCGAGTCCCTCGGGCAGGTCGACCAGGTCGCGCAGCCGCGACTCCGGGATGGTGCACTCGAGCACCGTCGACTCCAGGTACATCTTGGGCTCCTCCTGGCCGCCGCCACCGCCCGAGGACGCATCCTTGTCTTTCCGACGGGCTTTCCTGCGAGCACAAGACCGCCCCCAGTTGTGTTACGGCGAGAGGAGCACCGCGCTACGCTGCCGAAACTTCAGAATACCAAAAATCTAAGCGCGCGCACCGTAACACTATTGCTCCTAAATGCCGGCACGATACGAAGATAACGAAGGGCAGAGAGAGGGGGAAAGGGAATGGCCGCACTGAGGCACAGAGTCCGCGGCGCGTGGGTACTGGACACGAAGCGACCCGGCTGGCACGGGCACAACGAGAACGCCGAGTAGCCGACTTGCCTCGGCTGGAAAGCGATCTTCCCCGCGCACTTCGGGGCGCTGCAGTGGAGCCACGATGTCAGGTGCGAGAGGCCCGCGAGGCCATCAGCCGCGCGGTCCAGCAGCCAGAGCCCCATCGCCGCCGGCGGATGGAGACGAGGAACGCTCCGGGAGGCCAGCGCGACGCGGAGGTCCGCGATTACACGAGTGCCGAGGTCAGACTGAGCGGTCAGGTCCGTGTTTCAAAGGTGAGCGGAACCGTCGTAGAGAAAGCGACGCCGCTCACCGGTCCGAGATAGCGGTACAACGAGAAGGTGCATGCTGATGGGGAAGGGAGACAGGCCTATCGCGCGAGGCGCCACAAAGAGTATATCTCCGAGGCAGCGCTCGCGGTTCCTCAACGACTCTCGGTCCTGTCGGTGAGTCACCCGTCCGACCGCGCGCGCGAAAGAGCGATGGAGAGAACGAAGGACGGGCGAAACAAACGATCCGCCGTTCGTCAGAGGCGAGCGCTGGAACCAACTGCGGCGGGTGACAGGCGCGCAACTCCGCGCCAACAAGCGTCGCGAGAGAGCCCGCGGACAACCGCCAAGAGGTCGGATTAGCGGACGCGCGACTACCGCAGTCGTAGGCATTTTGGCCCCCTCTCCAGAATAGGCATGCGCGCAGTGCAGACGGACAGGAAGCCTTCCGCATACGTCACTCTCAGCCCGGTTACCACCACTGCGGGACAAAGGCTTCCCCCTCCGAGGTATCTTAAAACGAAAACTGTCCCGCGCCAGGTGCGGCCAAAATCTCTCCCAGCGAATTCCCTAATCTTATCGCGCCACCTGACTGACCGTACCCTGCTTCGTTCCCACTCAAATCCCCCGCTATCCACTCTCCGACGTGAAGGGCTTGGCCAGCTTCCGGGACCAGCTTGCACTGGCTTACGCCTACTCCTCTACCCGAACAGACCTCCGTCCTCTGCAGTACAGGCGGCTCCAAATTCAAGGCCCACTACAGCGTCGCCACCGCATTACAGTCGGATACAACTCAAGAACGAAGCATCAATTTTCCTTCAAAGGAGACCCTCCAGTCAATGGCGTCGACCGATTCCATTGGATCGGCAAGAGTGAAATCGCAGAGGGTGACAGATGAAAGGGGGATAATCGCGGCTTAATCGGGTCAACGGCGGCGTCATGAAAATCGGTGGACGCCGTTGGCCAGCTGGAGGGCTTCCTTTTGAGCGGCACATGGCGCTCAGTTCTCGAGCTGTGTCCGACTATGGAAAGATATTGCCCGACATTACCCCCGTATCACTCGGACACGAGAGAGTGGCGTGACACACGCCACTTCGTTGCCTCTCCGACTGCACGCTGATAGCACCGCGAACAATGAGGCGCACAGCCCGGATTAAGTGCCTCGCACCGTCCGCGATGAGTCAGGGGAAGGATGTCAACACAGCGGAGATCACAGGCGTCGCTGAACAGTACACATTTGCGCGCTGATCTTCGAGTGGTGACCCTGAAAGTCGAGGCTTTCGACAAAGGGGTCCGAGCCACCACTTTTCCAGATACGTTCGCCACGCTTCTCTGTTACAGATAGACAAAAAAAAAAAACAGGACTTCGCATCACTTAAGGCGCGCGAATGTTCGACGTGTTGCAAAATTGCGCGTTTCGCGTGAAACATTAGGCGAATGTGCTTTGCTTTCTCTCACTGCGCCGAATGCCCTAATCCAGACATCATGCAATGTTTGACATGCTAAAAGCGAAGTTTTCGGCTGCCACCACCTGCGAAGCAGCGGCTAGCTGAAAACTGGGATACGGAGCGATTGTGCTAGTTGCAATCACTGTTTTAATTTCACCTACTTTCTAATGGGGTCACGCGCTCCAGCTGGGGTCGGTCGGGCGGATGCACGGAATGAGGACGCCAGCGTTCCCACAAGCATATTTACGGACATAATCTGCACGCGACGGGCCAACTACACGCACAAAAACTATCACGCACGAAGAGAGAGAGAGATCGTTTTTGAGAATCCAGACAGCCCGAGGATCGGTCGGTGCAAAGCTCCCCTCTGGGGACAGCCAAGGATAGCCTTATCTCATTTCATGATCTAACCCACCACTATCGCTCTGAACGAAGGAAGTTCCCGCCCACGCACAAGAGGCTCAATAACGAGCAGGAAACCACCTGGAGAAGACTCCAAACAAATTCCTACCCTCGCCAGGTAGTTCTTTCCCGTATGTTCCCAGCTCAATTTTCTCCCGCATGTACGCTGTGTGATGAGAAAGGTACCCCTCAACCATATCACTCTGGGATTAGGGCAACTCGTGCTTCAAGACGACTGGGAGACCCTGCTGCGCAGATCGGACCCGGCCATACAACACTGGATCCTCAAGCGCCTAGGAGGCCGCTAGTAGGCCTAACCAGCTGGCCATCTAGTAGGGCAATGTAACCAGGCCCTATACAACTATCCGGCCTAATAAAGGTTTCTTCCCCCTCTCTCTTTCTTTGTCTAGAGGAAATGAAAGGAGCAGTAACTTCATCACTTCTCGGTGGACGCCTCAACCGCGCCGTGCGGGGAGGGATGCGGAAGGGACAGAAAAAAAAGAGAGAGAAAGAGGTGCGGTAGTGAAGTTGTCTCCTACAATTCACCGCCTAGTGCCTTGGCCACTCCTCCGTAGTGGATATATGCCATCTTTATTTGAGGCCAACCAACCAACCAGGTCTCCGGAATAGTTTCGACCACCTGGGGATCCTTAAGGTGCACTGGCACTGCAGAGTACACTGGCGCTTTTTTTTTTCTTTGCGTTTCGCCTCCATCGAAACGCGGCAGCTGCAGCCGCGTTCGAACCCGGGTACTGCGGCTCAGTAGCCGAGCGCCCTAACGATCGAGTCAGTACCACGGTGGGCAGGCTTTTATTTCCATTCTATTATATTTCTAGTGAGAGCGCCCCAGCTGGAAAGAGCCGACAGGCCCGGCACTATCCCCTTCTTTCATCCATCGATCTGAGGCGCTGACGGGACGCGCACGCCGAAAGCGCGGACCACACTATTTCTGCATTAATGAAGGCGCCGACACGGTACCCCTTGCATATAGTGAATAATAATAATAATAATAATAATAATAATAATAATAATAATAATAATAATAATAATTGGTTTTTGCGGAAAGGAAAGGGCGCAGTATCTGTCTCATATATCGTTGGACACCTGAACTGCGCCATAAGGGAAGGGTAAAGGAGGGAGTGAAAGAAGAAAGGAAGAGAGAGGTGCCGTAGTGGAGGGCTCTGGAATAATTTCGACCACCTGGGGATCTTGAACGTGCACTGACATCGCAGAGCACACGGGCGCCTTAGCGTTTTTCATCCATAAAAACGCAGCCGCCGCGGTCGCATGCATATAGTGCGGAACTTTCAGATTTCGCGGAACGCTCTTCCAGACGCTTCCAAGCTACAGTCGGGTGCAACGCGAGAACGGAGCTCCAAACGCTCCTCAAAAGAGGCCCTCCGACCAGTGCGGTCGGCCGCCCTGCGCTGCTAGACACCTGCGACGTCGCGCCAGCAGGTGCAAGGCGGCCTCATGTGAGGAGCGTTTGGAGCTCCGTTCTCGCGTTGCACCCGACTGTAGACCTTCAAAACACCCGCTCTTCGGGCCGTTGCGAACAGGTGCGCTACCACTTGCACCTTGGTTTCGTGAGGTGCAAACGACAGTCCAGGAAGCAATAAGGCGACGTCCAGGACACGTCTGCTGCAGAATTCCGGACAGGCTGCGGACACGAAACGGAAGCAAATGAAAGTGTCCCTTCCGTCAGCGAGTGGACAGACCTCGGGCGACCGCAAACACGTCCGTCAGAAAGGCCTTCGCGGGAGGTGCGCGCCGCAAACAAACGCGTCAGCGGGAGTAAACACGCGCGCCCTCGGCTCAACCCTTTGAGCCCCGAAGAGTGACAGGGGCGGAGTGCGCGCCGAGCCAAAAATAGGCGACCAGGGAGGGCGACAACAAAGGCGACGCTGCGTAATCAGGCGCGCACCGAGGGACGCCCTCCCGAGCCGACAACAACCGCCACTCACTTGGCTCGCGGCACCTCCGAGAGAAGGAGGGCACGCCAGATAGCAATGCCAGTTTCGTCCAGCGGTACGCGAGCAGCACCGCTACATTGACTTCGCCGTGAATGAGCTTGGGAAGGAACGGCGCATACGCTGCATTCGCAATACGGACAGCCAGCTGGCAGTAAAGGTTCACGGGATGCGTGTGCAGGAGAAAAAAATTACAGTTCGTCAGACTAGTACAAGTTACTCGCCTGCAAGTATCAGGATACGTGCAAGTAGCCCTGCTTGAGCGGACGCGAGAATACAATTAATTTGTTTTCTAGCATGCGGTCCAGTAATTTTTTTCTGCGCACTGTACAAAATGTTATTGACGATGGTGATGATGATAACTGGTTGTGAGGCGATGATAGGCGCAGAAAGTTCCTCACTTCTTGGTGGACACATGATCCAAACCGTGAGAAGGAAGAAGTGAGTGGAAGGAGGAAAGAGGTGCCACACTGGCGTGCTCCGGAATAATTTTAAACCACCTGGGCTCCTTTGCCGCGCTCACATTGCACAGCATACGGGCGCCACTTGCATTCCGCCTCCAAGCATAACGCGGCCGCCGCGCCCGGGAACTGGTGAACAGAGGGAGCTGACCGCATGGGGCAACCGGGCCGCGAGGAGCGGCGCGAATCCGCCCCGTACGCGCAAAGGCATGTGCGCAGTCTGGGTGCGACACTACAAGTGGTGCATGTCCAGCGATGAGCCAGCTGAGGAGGAGGGGTGCCACCGGCGGAGCCTGTCAAGGTCCACCCTCTTCCTACCGTGGGATCGGTTCGATCTGCTTCTCGCTTTCGGGGCCGCAACGCTGTCCCTCCGCGTTTATTTACCATCCTAAAAGAAGACTCGGCGGAGGTCGTGGAAGTAAAACCGGCCCCTCCGCTGCTCCCCGGGGTTTCGCGCGGTCAGCTGCGACGCAGTGGCCTTCCCGTTTGAGAGGCAGACCGCTATTTCTGCGTAGCCACAAACGCGAGAGCACTAGCGACCCCCTTCAGGGAGAGCTGCGACGATTCCTTTCGACCGTGCCATGCGTCCGCAACTTCGTTTAGCAAATGCCGTTCTTCAAAGGGGCGGGCAACTGAAGTTGTCCTCAGAACTTCCACCAGCTTCTAGCGACTTCTCACACCAAGTGCATCCGGCCACGATCACGACACACGAACCGATGGGTTCGGTTGGCGCCGAAGACTCCGCCACAGCTGTTCAGAAGCGTGAAAAGCGACGATTCGGAAAGCCGCAGAATCATTGCGGACAGTGCAGTACGCACGGCAGCTTGCTGGGCGCAGCAACCCGCACAGACACCGCGGAAAGAGGGAAGAGGTATACGGCCGCCGAGTTACCACGGTGAACCCGTACAGAGTGGCCTCGTCCGTCACCTGCGCGGTCCATCATCTGTCGCAGGAAAGCCGACACACAGTGGAGCTCAAGGGGCGGCACGCGACGCACACATGCAGCGAGACGCCCCTGCTCTCGCTCAAAACCCCACGCCGAAACGCCGAGACGACAGACACGGAAGGCCTCGTTCGGTGTGCACGCGAGGCCCCGCTCAGCCATCAGAGAGCCAAAGCGTCAAGGAGAACATCGAAAGAGGCACCTTTTTCTGAACGCATTGGAGCCCTTCCACCCGTCCGGCCCTCTCTCAGCCTCGTCGTCAGTATACCGGGGAAGCGGCGGCGGGAGCCTTCAGACGAGGACAGTTGGCAGAGAGGCCTGCAGCACTCTTCATTCGACGCCCGTTGGTTTCGGCATTATTTCTTAACTACTTTTCTCCATTCTTCAAAAATATGCTAGAAAAAGAGAGAACGAAAAAAACCATCTTTTTTGGACGCTCAACACGGCCGAAACCGGTGCGGAAAGGAAACTACAGATCACACGAATGAGCCGAAAACCACGGACAGACAAATTTTTAACGCCGACAAGGCATCGCCTCGTTGCGTCACACTTACGCGGAGCTACTCGCAACACGCTCAGGTGCGAAACGAACAGTTGGACGAGTATACGGTCGGCAGCAAAAGTCGCCGGAGGAGGAATGAAGCGAGAAAATAACGAATAATTGCGTGGGTTAAAAGCGAAGGAGATAAGCGTCAATCGAGAGCGCCGTCCTCGTCGTTCGGTTCGCTTCACGGGAGGAACCGGCAAATGTGGCGTCCGCCGGACGCACGAATTCACGACAACGCGGCCCCAAATACACGGCTCCTCCTCCCCCAGCGTTAACAAGTAACGTTGTCCTCTCCCACACACCGCACTTCTCCCACTAAAGTCCATCCTGTTTCGGCTGCCGGCCCGACCGACAGAGCGTCAAGGAGCCGTGACGAGGTCTTCTATTCATTCTCCTCGTGTTTAACGGAGGCGCAGCTGAGCGCGCGCGGCAGTTAACCACGGCCGTTCGGAGCTCACTTCACTTGCAAATTCATCGCAGCCGCCACCGAGTAACGGGACTGGTGTAAAAACCGGCTGCGCTTTACTCGCACCACCACCACCGCCAGAAGCAAAAGCGCAAGTAATTTATACGAGCCCTGACCCGGTGACGGCCTTCGCCGCCGTCGCTGCAGCCGAGTCGTCAATTCCACTTCCCCGCAAATCCCGGCGGCTTTGAGGGGAAGAGACAGTTTCGAAAGAGGTCGCGCATGTGTTACACGCCCAAACACGGGTCTCTGGACGCCTGTAAATCACACACACGGCGCAGCCGCGGGATAGACACGCGATGCAAAGGAAGGAAGGGACGCAGAGCAGGTGGAAAGAGGAAGAAGCACGAACGCGGGTGGAGAGGGAAACTACGAAAGTGAAACGGAGACCCCGCCTTACTATTAATAAGCGCGGGGGGTGGCTCTGCCTAGAAAGCAGGCAACGCCAGAAGAAGACACAGTGCGTGATATTCGTCTCTCTTTCCCTCTTACCCCCCCCCCCCCTCTTCATGCGGGACCACCTGCGGAGATTTGGAGAGCCCCGAGGGCAGCTGGCGGAAGACGTCGCCACACCACCACTCTGCAGAGTCATCCATCGCGCCGCTGTTGATATTAATGCCAGCGCGGCCGGTTGCCTTTATTTTTCCATATTCCTTCAGTCGCAAACACCCCCGGTGGGCTCGAAGACGTCCCAAGGGCGGGCACCGAATGCTAGATGCGCGCTTCGAAGGTTAGAGAGGGATGAGAGCGGCTTTTAAAAGAACGGGGAAGGGGGCTTAGCGTTTGCGCGCGCCCCATTGAGCCTCGGCCGTCGCATCCGCGCAGACGTCTCAAGGGCGTCCGCACAACCCCAAAGGTCAAGAACGGAATGAGCTGGGACCGGAGGCGACGCTTTCCCCGCGACCAGGTGGCGGCACCGCCGCTCTTTCCGCAACTCGCGAACGTCGCAAGCAGTGGAGTCCACCTCACAATCCCATCGCAATCACTGCGCATGCGCACTCCTTCTGCGGCGGTCACGATGCCACGATGAGTATCGGCTCACCGCTGTGTACGTGCGAGTGGCCGCATTGAAAGAGGCATGCCGCACAGACTCCGCAGCAGCGTGCTTGAACTCGCTACATGTGCGCGGCGAAAATGAGGGCCACGTAACGTGTACGCCGACCACGCAAAGGAGGTGGGCTATAGTTTTCTTCAAAGCTATAGGTACCACTAGAGTCACTAAATAAAGACTAGGTACCACGCAGCAGTTCAAGCAGGCAGCCCACGGGACAAACTTTGCGACAACCCCTGGGCGCAATAAAACAGTGGCCTGTCACGAAAACAGGGCGCCACAGCGGAGAGCGAGTGTCGCCTATATACAACACGGGACTCGCCACCGAGCGAGAGACGTCACTGCGTGGGATATCTGCATACGCTTGCCTAGACTAGCGCTCCAGCAATGGAAGTGAAGCACTAAAGCAGGTGCAATGGGCTCCAATGACACTATACTAGCGTCCGAGCAAAGGCGTACAGGTTGCTACTGCACAAACACGGTATTATACCAGCAAGTGAGCAGTTGCGCCAAGATTTCAATCCCATTGCTGAGTACCACCCCGCTGCAGCACGTCTGACGTAAGCCTGCTGCCGACCGCAGTTTCGGCGAGCACAGCCCAGCGTGCCAGCCGCTCGTGGTGCCTACTCCGGATGTGCCGGCGTGGCCACTGCGCGAGAGCAGCGGGCGCTTGGCTGCACCCACCACACACATCTGCGGCGGGACGTCTCCGTCGGGCTAAAACGCTCTCTAATACAACGCGTCCGGGGGCCCAAGGTGACAACGCCGGGCTCACAGTGAGGGCTTCTCGCAGGAGGAAAGAAAAAAAAAGCAATAAAGGCACCTGTTCTCGGCCGAAGTAGACCGACGAATACCAGAGAGAGGGGCCGGAGATGTGGCGGCCGCCATGATTCCCACATCCAGCGGTCATTAGGAAACGGGAGCCGAGGCCAGGCGAATTAGGCCCGCCAAAGAAAAGGCGCCGCGGCAGAGCGCGGAGGCGAGGCTCCCTTGCCTGGCGCAATCAGCGGCGAGAACTTGTATGCAAATGCGCGCACGGCTACTGAAAGGAACAAGGAAGCGGTGCGACGGTCCAGTTGCTTCGGTTCCCTGCTTCACTGCCCACCTCGGCCCTTTATTTTCCCTCCCCGCGTCTTTCTATAGGCCTCGAATGGTACTGCGATTCGTTGTGCTTATATACAGGGTGTTTCACCCAGGACTTTGCACAATTTTTAAAGATGGCCTTTTTGAGTTAGAAGAGTGCTTGTTTTGGCATAACACTGTCAGCGGCGTAGTAATAAGAGCACAGCTAAGACGTGCTAACTAGCAGCCTGGTTAACTACCATTGAATATTTTACTTTTTCACTATTACTGTTAGTCTCCTTAATTACTGGGATGCGTATAGCCCACTGTAAGTAATATCCATGTCAGTTTTCAGAATTTCGGAAATGCGGTTACCCTCGCCGCTGTGGCCCAACAAATTTGGGGTTTTTTCGACGAGTTACATGCACTGGAGAGCAATGTTTCTAGATACACTGCAAGCCTGCAAGCTTCTCGAAAGAGCATGTATCTAGGCACGATGTTACCAAGATTTGTTGGGGCCATACACACTACGGTAGCTTCGCTGAATCCCCGCAGACACTCCGTCCGTCGGCATTTCAAGTCTGAAAGAAACACAGCAGCGAGATAAACGCAGCCAACGCGGAGGTGCCGCGGCTACGTTCCCAACGCGCACGCGCAGTCTGTCGAAGGGGGCGAAGTGAAACCACGGGAGACGAAGCAAACAGAGTCCCGCAAGAGGATCCTGTTTACGGCGACGCCCGTCGCTACAACGCCGTGCGGTTGGCAACGTGCAGGAAGCGACGCACACCACGAGAAACAAAAGCGATAAGTAAACGTGAAAAATCGCGGCCGGGTGTCGAATATTTGGCGCAAACGCAACTCCGCAAGCGGGCTTCGCCACACACCTTAGCACCACACTGTGGCTCGGTGGCTATGGAGTTTAGGTACACGCCGGCCACTGCGGCCGCATTTCGGTGGAGGCGAAATGGAAAAGTCCGTCTCTTAGGAGAGTCACCGTGTGTGTGTGTGTGTGTGTGTGTGTGTGTGTGTGTGTGTGTGTGTGTGTGTGTGTGTGTGTGTGTGTGTGTGTGTGTGTGTGTGTGTGTGTGTGTGTGTGTGTGTGTGTGTGTGTGTGTGTGTGTGTGTGTGTGTGTGTGTGTGTGTGTGTGTGTGTGTGTGTGTGTGTGTGTGTGTGTGTGTGTGTGTGTGTGTGTGTGTGTGTGTGTGTGTGTGTGTGTGTGTGTGTGTGTGTGTGTGTGTGTGTGTGTGTGTGTGTGTGTGTGTGTGTGTGTGTGTGTGTGTGTGTGTGTGTGTGTGTGTGTGTGTGTGTGTGTGTGTGTGTGTGTGTGTGTGTGTGTGTGTGTGTGTGTGTGTGTGTGTGTGTGTGTGTGTGTGTGTGTGTGTGTGTGTGTGTGTGTGTGTGTGTGTGTGTGTGTGTGTGTGTGTGTGTGTGTGTGTGTGTGTGTGTGTGTGTGTGTGTGTGTGTGTGTGTGTGTGT
The DNA here is from genome assembly GCF_052857255.1 of Amblyomma americanum. Taxonomy (NCBI): domain Eukaryota; kingdom Metazoa; phylum Arthropoda; class Arachnida; order Ixodida; family Ixodidae; genus Amblyomma; species Amblyomma americanum. Next base: position 99,693,030 of record NC_135500.1, read on the forward strand.
GTGTGTGTGTGTGTGTGTGTGTGTGTGTGTGTGTGTGTGTGTGTGTGTGTGTGTGTGTGTGTGTGTGTGTGTGTGTGTGTGTGTGTGTGTGTGTGTGTGTGTGTGTGTGTGTGTGTGTGTGTGTGTGTGTGTGTGTGTGTGTGTGTGTGTGTGTGTGTGTGTGTGTGTGTGTGTGTGTGTGTGTGTGTGTGTGTGTGTGTGTGTGTGTGTGTGTGTGTGTGTGTGTGTGTGTGTGTGTGTGTGTGTGTGTGTGTGTGTGTGTGTGTGTGTGTGTGTGTGTGTGTGTGTGTGTGTGTGTGTGTGTGCGCGCGCGCGCGCGCGCGGGGGGGGGGGGGGGCGTCACGGCCATGTGTAAGGCGTTTAAAAACGGGGAGCCATCACACAAGCCGTGGTTCATGCCGCTGGCCAGTGCCGTGACGGCTCCATTTCGCGCGAACCATTAACAGCTTAAACTGTGAAACAACAAAAAACGGAAGACAGACACCCAGAATGAGACAAATAGGGATGCACGCAGTGGCAGACCCGGTGACCGCCACTGTGACCGAGGGCGTAACAAAGTTCTCGCCAAGGTGCGCCTCACGTCCGGAGGCGGCAGGGGACGCGCACTGCTGCGTTGAAGATGCGGAGGGAGATATCCTGCGGCGCATGAAGCGGACAACGCAGGCGGTGAGAATAATAATGGGCCCCAAGGGTCGCCGGACGACACACAGAGCGGACGGGGACGGAAAAGGGCTTCACCACAGCACGCGAAAGGATTGAAGAAAAAAAAAAAGAATTAATACTGCGGAGAGAGAGAGAGAAAAAAAAATGAAAGAGCGCACAACGTTACGTGTACAACACACACCGGCAGAAGGAAGAGCGCATATGATAAAGAGCCGACCCCGTCCGAACAGAAACAAAGGCGCCTTCTCCCACGGCCGGCGCTCATTAGCGCCGCCCGCAGCCATCGGAAGCGCGGGTCAGCGCACCGGACAAGCGCCGCTTCCAGAAGGAACCACGCGTCACTTCCGCCTTGGCCCAAGCCAGACCCGTCCACCAGCTCAGCAGGTCAGAACCACCGCGCCGCTGCATCGCTGGGCGCCAGTTCGATTCCCACCACTGTTCCATGATGCAGCCAGGCTCGCGCATTCGGCTCGTTATTCCCAGCCCGGCATGGCACAATCCTATCCCAAACTTCATTTGCATATTCACGAAGCGCTGCTGCCCACAGAACGAGGGAGCGGCGGCAGCGTCGGCAGCGATCCCTAACCATCGCACCGGGGCTTCCGAACACGGGGAGGAAAAAAAAGTAATAAAAACGCGCCAAAACGGAGAAACAACGGCCAGGGTTCAGGTGTTTCCTCGTCGCATATAGAGACCTCCGAGGAGCATACAATCCATCGACTGTATCCAAACCTGAAGTGCGCAGAACGGCCCATAAGAGCCACTACTCGAATCAACGTCAGCACGCCCCATTCGCAAAGCTCTCACGTGATGGTAGAGGTGGTAGCACTTAATGGCGCAGCGCGACAACTACAAGCCATACTGCGGGAAAAAACACCGGGTGACGAAATGCAGTTAGTTACGGCTCTCACGTACTGGAGACTGCTGCGGCCCTGCCTCCGCTCAATACTAGCGCGGACCCGTTTGTGCTTACGCGTACGGAGCGAGCACCCCCAGACGCAGCGCATATATTCGAGGGCCCGTCGCATTTCCCAACAGCTTCCTTCCCTGCACATTGCAGAAGTGCTGCTCGCATCAGCCGCCCACGGCCGGCCTGTGTGCGCGCAGGACTCGCAGGAGGCGCACTCGGAGGATACGCACGGGCGGGAGAGGGGGCTGCAGAGCGCGCCAACGGAGGGGATTTCGACGCCCGAAAGCAGGAAGCAGACGGCGGCGAGCAGTCGAGGCGTGAAAGCCTCGTCGCCTCCGAAATGCGCAGCCCAGAGTCTTCGCGAAAACACTGCGCTCGGCCGAGCCAACTCCTTCAGAGAAAATATATATATATCGAAGAGCAGCCTTCGCGCATAAACGCGCACGACTGCGCGAGAGGGAAACGACGCAGCCCGCGGCCTCTGGTTAGGAGGCAGCTTAACGTCCGAGCAGAGGGCTTGAACTACTGAGTGCACGCGGTCGTCTGCGAAGTTATGCACAAACAAGTATACGTACAAACTTCTGCGACATAAACTTCCCCGAAAAGGATAGCGCACAAGCTTAAACAGACTGGGAAACCATGGCAGCGATAGTACAGAGTTGAACTGCCGAAAGAAGCGCACATTAAAAAGGTGTCTCCAAGTGACGCTCTTCGTCGGCGGAATTAAGCGAACTCCGAGAGTCGTCGTTTCATTACAGAGATATACCCGGCAGCGACAACGACGTGATAACAGAATCGGTTACAACTAAAAGAAAGCCGCCGTAAAACTCCCTCGGGGTGGACACCCACGGTGAAAGAGAGAATGAGTCACCGTCGTGGAGGGCTCCGCACCGATTCCTCCGCAGCACGCAGTGTGTCGTCGTGCGGTTCGCCTCCATCGAAGACGCGGCTACGCGATACGCGAGCGGTGAGTAAATACGGTGCGAGTCGGTGCACGACCCAGATTTTGACCGAAGGTCAGGTTAGTCGCGCCTCCAACGGCGCGAATTATCGGCGCGTGGTTAATTTACCAAGCAACGAACGGCACTCGGCGCACACCCAACTCGGTCTTCGTTTTACAAACAGCTGGCCGCACTCTCGAGACGCGTAAAACTCGCCGCGGTGACTCGGTGGTGACATCTTTGTTCCACGAATTGTAGCACGAACACGTTTCCTCCAGTGTGGTCGTGTCCCGGTTCAGCGCAAACGCGCTTACGGTCGCTCGAACACGCGCGCGTCGGCAGTGATTCACCCAGCGACAAGCAGCTGTGAGCACCCGGAGTGACGACGCGCGCGGACCCTGCAGCTGCTGCGAGGCGCCGGAGCCCGAGCTGACAGAGCTTGTACAGTACCCTAGCGAAGCGACCCCGCGAATCTACTATTTTTTTTTTAGGAACCCCCGCGCGGCGTGCCTCTTGTTAAGCCGCCTTTCCCACGGAATCTGTAAACGCAAAGAGAGGCGACTGCCTGGGCAGCACACGACCGCGGATTCCGTCCCGCAAGCAGTCTGCGCCGACAGCACAATAGCGGTGCTAACGAAGGGGAGAGGGGGCCGTCAATCGCGGATTAATCGCAGGCCCGCGCCAAATCCCCCGCCGCCCGCGCAGCGAGCGCTTCCGGCCCGAGCGCCGGGACGCGCAGCGACCAAGCGGCGAAGCCGGCGCGTCCTCATTTTACCCTGCGCCGTCACTGGCACGCACACAGCCCGGCACACGATGACCGGCAGCAGAGGGCGGCGCATACTGCTCACAAATGAAATAAAGAGAAAAGCAGCAACTGCAAAGAGCAGTAATAAATACCCCGCGGGGAGCGTACAAAACCGGCGACGACTCAAAACGCCGGGAAACGCGCATATTTTTTAAAACGCACCCGCCCCGCCGCGGCGCGCGCGCGGGCGGTCGACCTGCTTTCTCACCCGCGACCGACGACGAACGGCCCGTCGGGGGGCTGACAGCAGCGCCCGCAGTTCAAGGTCAGCGAAGAAGAAGAGCGCACCGGTCCCTTCCCCACCTTCGCCGTCGGTATCGACCTCTCCCTGCTCGTCGAAAACAAAATGAACCGGGGCTTTGCTTACGCACGGGACTCCCGCTGGGGGGTGCCCTCTTCTCCGGCAGTTTTTTACTCTTCACCGGCAGGCCGCATCGATTCCGAACGCAGCGGTGCGCGCGCGTGTGTATAGGGTATACCTGTACGGCGAGCTTTCCGGCATAAAGAACCAGCTATTCTACAAAAGGCGGGGGGGGGGGGGGGGGGAGCGAGAAGTGGCGCTGGTCCGGCCGTTTGCCAAACACGAAGGAGGCCGCGCAGCGGACAGCAAATGCTTTCACGATGAGAGGGGGGGGGGGGGGGGGCACACGCGCATAACGGGCTCAGGCGGCACGCATGTACACGCACAAAAAACGTGGCGCGAACCGCCAGCCGCACTCGCGCTATGCGTATACGGGGCATAGAAACCGAGGAAACGGCAGCATGCAACATGCACGCACGCACGCCAGCAAGCAAGAACCCTCCCCCCCCCCCCCCTTGCTCTCTGCGCCCGCTGCATTAATCCGACCAAATACGCATGGTGACGCACACCGCGGTGTACGTACCTGCAACTGACTGTGTGCCCAATGCGTGAGGCGCGCACTTAAGCGTCCAATCCGGCAGCATCGAATTAAGGGCACTGCGCGCAACACTGGCGGACGTAGCAGCGTTGTATCCACAGTTCGTGGAACGTACCAGAAAGTACATAACCGAACTCCTCCTCATCCTCCGGCAGGGCGCGCCCACTACGTTGTCTTACAATCAAATCTCGTTATAACGAAACAGTCTATAACAAAATAAGAGATATAACGAAGGACTAGCTACACCTCCTTGGAAGCTCTCGTAGAAGACTATATATTTGACACCTCGTTCTTACGACGTAAAATGCTTCTCCAAAGGGATACGCCGAACCACAAATTAACCGCAGAGGCTATTTCGAGTCGATGAATTACGAGGTACGCTGCCTGCAATCTTCCGCAACAAAAAGAATCAGTAACACCGTCGCACACGGCGTGAAATTAACAAGGAAACTGAGATCATTAGCCTTGGAAGCAGTTGAGAGATCCCTTGAGGTTATCCATGATCAAATCACCACCGATAGTCTTCAGTCTGACGTACTCTTTCTCCACCACTAAACACTGCTGTCACGCGGAGAAGTGTTATTGCCAGTGCGGCCATGTGCCATGAGGGGAAGCAGCCCAAAGGGGGCAACCGCGACGGAATCACCGTCGCGCTCTTCTTCACAGCGCTCCGCATGCTAAACTGCGCTCTGAATATGTATCACTCTGTCCTATGCGATGTTACACCTCCAAGGCTCCTTTTTTTAGGAGGCGCGAAAAAAAAAAACGCACGCGCTCGCGAGGCTCACATATCTGGTTCTACAGTTGAACCTGGTTATGACAAAGTTGAAGGGGCCCGGTGATTGCTTCGTTACAGCCAGCGTTGACGGAGCTTCGAAGGAGAATCGCCATTCCTTTGTTATTTCGATTATTTAGCTACAAACCGCTACGTTCTAACGAAGTTCGACTCTATAAATTAAATCTTGTTCCGGCAAAAGTCCGCAAAGCGACGGGAAGACCGTTGACAAGATACCGGTGCGGCCAAGGCCACCTGCGGCTGTAATGAAGAAACGACTCTGAGGAAGTAATGGCGGGCTACCTTCGACTTCCGATTAACGAGGTAAAATTGTACACCATCCCCAGCATGGCTATCTTCCTCAATCCGGACCCCTCAGCACTCAATGGCCCGAACCCGTGTTCCAGGCTCTAGGCGGTAAAGTCATCCCACGTTGGCACACGTACTGGATGCTTGAAGTGGGATGCAAGCAAAAACATTACAGGCCAAGCCTAAAAACCGCGCGCGCGCTCTTACGAATAATACAAACATGCCCGATAGTGCTCGCCGCGCAGACAGTTCCATTCACTGACCTGCACATGTTCAGGCGAGACTCCAGCGCGTTTGTGTAACTCAGACATAAAGACATACGCACTTCCGCGTAGCAAGGCAAGGCGGCAGCAAACGTAGCAGGCACAGATCGGATTACCTGCTACACACTCCGATAAGTCAACCTCCACCCTCAACCCCAGCTGCCCCCCACCCTCCTTCATACGAACATATGTACACAGCCATCACTCTCCCACCAGTAACCCAGCCGAAAACTGAGTAAACCGGCGACCCATTCGAGCGCATCGCCATGGAGGGGAGGACGCGGAGACAGGGGCCACCACCACGTCCTTCCTTTCAAACGCAAATGCGCCGCACCCCCGTAAAAACCGCAGCGCCAGCGGGTGAAAAAGGAATGCTTTGGCGAGGCCAAACAGCCATAACCATGGCGTCGTGCACCTCTTAAAACGCGGGACGCAGCACAGTCGGGCTTCCCGGGAGGCCGCAGTGCGAGCAAAGAAAACCGACGAAAAGCGAAAACCGTGCCGCACAGAAACAAACCGCGACAGAAGCCGGCGAAGAGGTGGAAACGGGGAAGAAGGCGTCCCTTTGCGCAACCGAAGGCCGAGCCACACCAGGGTCAGGTGGCGCGGTGTGTGCACCGCACGGCGAACCGCACGCGCGCGCGGATAATCATGAATACCGTAAAGAGCCCCGGGGCGAGAGCGCGCGCGTGAGCTTCGAAGATATACACGCGGCTGCCCGCATGCAAATGTAGCCGCAAAAAAGCGCCGTTGGGTCCGCTTTTTCTGATTGTTTCGTTTTCCTTTACGACACCCCCCCCCCCCCCCCCCTCCCCTTTCTATCGCGCGTTTCGGCCGGAAAGACCGAGGTCACCGCAGGAAAGCCCTCCGTACTCCGTTCGCCGGGCTTCTGCCGCTTTTCGTTTTTTTTTTCCCGCACCCACAACCAACCCTTTCGGTCGTTGCGCAGTCATTCGGGGACAGCCGTTTTCCCTCCTCCCTATCGCCTGCCTCCTCCTTTCCCTATTCTGTCATTCGTTCCTTTGCCTTTTTGTTTTTTTTTTTCATTCCGTTATTCTGTCCCGCTCCCCCATCGAGACTTTTCCGACGTCCGCCCGCGTCGACCCGGAATTGAGGTCGGGTTTTACATACCGGAAGATAAAAAGTCCTCTTCCGCGGCGGCGGCGAAGCCCCGGCGCTTCTACGCGCCGAGAAGGCGCGCGGACGCTTGCATCTGCGCGGAGCTAAAGCACCACCTCCGTCGCCGGCTCAGAAGAAAACGGCAGGTTTATGCGCCGGGTCTGGCCGCAAATGAGCGCACTAATGTCCGCAGCACAATCACGATTCATGTAATAAAACACGCGCCTCGCGTCAAATGTGTGCGCGGGAACAAGAAAAATAAACAAAATTCAAAGGGCAGCAAGTCTCCGGCACTGCTCCCGTTACGCAACTTTCTCCCAGCGAATTCGTCGCCTAAGACGCGAACTTAAGCCGATCCCTCACAAGGCAAGCGGATTCACGTGGGTTTCAGTGCGTGGCAAAGCGCTTTCAAGCACATCTACTATCAGCGGTCGAACAGTGCTGCCGACAACGCCCATTTGAGCGATGACGCCTCTAACCTTCCCACGTGCTTCGGGAATTTGAGAATTTCGTACGCGCTTGATATATCGCTATGGCATACAGCCGAAAGTTCGAAACGCTGCGCGAGATATTTCAATCCCATTCACGAACTACAATTACCGTATCCTGAAAGTTCTGACAAAAAAAAAAGGTCAGTGAAATTTTTACACATCGATCGCAGCAATAAAGCATATGGTATAGCGTTATTGAGTAACGACCCATCCGTTCCAAGTTGTTCTGCCGAAGACAGTGGAACTGCACGCCGGCCCATGCCCGTCGCCGTAGTAACCGACTTACAACCACGGGACGCTCAAAAGTGGCGGAGGAGACTATACGTAGATACAATCATCGAAGCCGCCCTTGTCGTACTCCTGCGCATTTCATATTCATGGCGTATTCCCAGGCCACTTTGCGACGACCTCGGGGGGCGGCTCCGAGCGCGCGTGCGGGAATCGATTACTTCACTCGGCGCTGCCTCTCCGCTGGGTCACCTCCAAATGCCACCAAAATGACGGAGTAGCTTAAGGACGCGGTGCGGAAGGACAGGACAAGGTGGTGCACTCATGCCCGGACGAACTGACGACCGTTCACCGGTCGGGAGACGCCACTTCCCGATGCAAGGACAAGAAGCTTCTAAATCTGTACAATCTACTTCTATGCCTTGGACTGGGTAGGCGACCGGAAAGTAGCCTATAGCTGTCATCCATCACCCCATAAAAGATAAAGCCGAACATCGCGCTACAGGAGTGTAAAGAGTTCCACCAACGCCGCTGCCAACGCCCGCGCGGCGGGAAATGTACGGGGCATATTGGGCGAAGCCCACCCGTCGATGTCATCAATGGCGGGTGGGCGCAGTGCTGGCGGGAAAGCGCGCATAAGCGGTGCGTCGTTAGGCCGACGCCCACGGAGAAACCGAGCGCTGGGACCCCTGCAGCCACTGACGCACCCTATACGATGGACCAACGCTACGTCAACGCGTCGAAATTGAGTGGATAATTGGGGAGGGGGCCAGTGGAACAGTGGATCGGTTTGCCCGACCTCCTCGAACTCTTGGTTCCCGGCTTCTTCGAGCTCCCACCACATCGTGGCTCCGCGAGGAGACGAAAAGACGCGCCTCAAACGACGCACCCAAGTTGAGCGCTTGCTGCCAGTATACACCGCACATAAACGAGGAGTTCCCCGCTCAGAGTGTCGCCCACTTAGCGTCAACTGCAGCCGCGACCCCTAAATCTTTCTGCGCTCCGCGTACACCACGCGAAACAACTTCCCAGCCCCTTTTCGGCCTGCGCGGCCGCACTGGCGCTTTTAATGAAAACGCCCCCGCGTTTCCCGCCTCACCGCGGCCTGCAAAAGCACAGAGCAACGGCTACTCGTGACACCTGCCACCTGTACACGTCCGCCACACTTCCTTCCACGACGAAGAGTGCCCCCCCCCCCCCCCCCCCCCCCATGTTGCCGAAGAAACGCACTTAGAATATAAGCGGGACGCCGAAAACGCTTCGAGCGAAACGAGGGGCACGCTTACGAACTGCAGTTCAGGAGAGCAAGCTGCCGGGCTAGTTGGTGATGGATGTTGTAAACTAGGAAGCGCCGGTATTTTGCGCTTCCTAGCTTACAGCTTACGAAGTATCTGGGGCAAAAGTGGCATACTCCACGCAGCGGGAGCCGGAGCAACGGAAAACTGCATCGTAACGCCATCTGAAGAACGGAACATCGAAACGACTCAAGCGACATGGCTGTAGCTAATAAAGGGCTCCCATTGGAAGCCTCGATCCCAGATGCCGCCTGTAGATGGCGTTACGATGCAGTTTTCCGTTGCTCCGGCTCCCGCTGCGTGGAGTACGCCACTTTTGTCCCAGACAGTACGCTTCCACACTACGCCTCGTGGGGACGGGCTTTAGCGCGGTCTGAGCGCCGCCGCTGGTGACGGGAGCGGCGCGTCTCAATCGGCCGCAGTCACGGCGGCTGCGAGCTGACGGGGCCGCGCCGACAGGAGAGGCACCTGTCACGCGTCAACGGGCAGCAGCAGAGTGGGCGCGCGCAACGGCAGCTGAGTACACACAATGAAACGCGTCGAGGGATGCACCGCGCCAGCAGCTGTGTTTCCTAACGCCCCGACGAAAGCTCGCGTAACGCCACAGCAACAGGGCACAAAAAAGAACGACCGAAGACAGGTTCGCGCCCGGCGACAAAAGCGAAGAGCGGAGAGGGGAAAAAAAAATACACCTACGACCAAACATTCGGCGCAGAGCGACTGAAATTCCCGGCAAAGCAGGCAGCCATCCATCACTCAACGCGCGGCCGTTCAGCGCGAGCGGCCGACGCGCTGACGCGTTGCCCACATACGCAAGAGCCACACAACGCGGTGCGAAGAACCGCGCGACAGCTGGGCATGGGCTCAGGCGCAGATGTGTACAGGGCCGGAGTTGGGTAACGATTGCATTCCAATTTTATTCCGTCTTTATGCTCTATTTGCGCCTTTCGTCACTGGATAGATGGACGCCACGTCACCCTGTCGCTGGGCGTGGCGTAGTAGTAGCTCCAAAGACGAAGGCAGGACGAAAATGTATCATACCCAGATACAGAAACGTCGCTCTACCACGCTATACATACGAAAATGAGCGTACGCTTGTACCGGCAAGCAGGACGAGCAGCAAAAACGATTATTTAACCAATGGCAGTTAGTCGCCTCACTCTTCGGGCGCGGTGTCCAGGACTCCGATGGCTGTCGCTATCCCGAGAGCCCGCTTGATCATCCGCTGCTGTACAGGCAAAAACCCTTAAAACTAATAAATCAATAATATCCTTGTGTTTCGTTTTGTTATTGTTTTCAAGCAGGCTTTTTTTTGTGTTCTCTCTAGTGGTTCGTTTGCATACACAAAAATAAACAACCAGTCATAAGTCAACGCTGCACGTGCGTTCGTGCAAGCTCCTTCTCGCGCCGCGCCGTCCCCGCACTAATCTACAATTTACTGCGAGCCGACTCGCCAAACAAATCCCCGATTCTCCTCCACCGCCGTCGGAACGCACGCCCGCTAAGGCGGAAAAAAAAAGAAGAAAGCAGCGCGGGCGTCGTTGTCGATCCAAGCAGCAGCAGCAGCATTTGGGCTGCGCGGCGCACCAGGTGAACGGACGACGGCGCAAATTATTGCCGCCGGTGGGCCTCGATCGCTGCGTCGGCAATCAATCGGACGCATCACGGGACGCGCACACCGCGAGGAGAAGGAAGGAAGAGCTGCGCTGCGCCCAAGAGGCGGTTCAACGGCCGCCGCGAAGAAGGAGACCTTTCCACCGACGCGTGCCGCTTGACCTTTGCTTCCTCCCACTCGGCGGGCCGCTCTCACTTCTTAAACGGGCATTTCACCTGAGTGCGCAGTACGAGGGCTAGGACAGCAAAACTGGATCTGAAGGCCTCCGCGTGGCCAGTTCTTCTAAGTACATGATTAATGGATCGTTTGCGCCCGCCCCGGTCCAGCAAGCTGCGACGAAGCAGAATCAAGCCGTAGGGGGGAGGGGGCTCCGGAATACTCCCCCCCCCCCCTTCCTTGCCCCTTCCCCTCTATGGCTCACTTAACGTGCAAGGATGCCAGCTCCACAAAAGCTGCCTCTTTGGAGGAAACTTGTTTTGACAAATCGCGCGTGTATCCGATTCAAGCCGTAGCAGTGGGTCTGCTCCAACCCGACGCTACGCCACTCGAGCCGCAGCACTCTCCGGCACCGGCTGTTGCGCACCCGGGCTGAAAGCGGCACCCGACGCGCCAGCAACTATACGGCATAACAGTGGCGCGGTTTCATCATCGCGAGCTGTAACATTCCACGGGAACTGCGGACCTTGCATTCAGGCGATTGCTCTCCGAGTGCAATAGAGACGAGAGCGTATACACTGCTCGAGGGGAGTCGGCGCGAATTACGGCAACCTCGCGGAAAGCGTTGCGCGCGCGGGTAACGAGACGAGGAAAAAGGTCGCTCGTTCGGAGGCTGAACGGGGCGCGAGCGTCTGCGTTGTGACGGCGCAGACGCTTACCACGCTAGGTCTCTCTGGCGCGGTGGCGGCTATTCCACGCAGACCCATCGATTATTCATCGAGATGGATGGACGGACGGACGAGACGCGACGGCGCGCCGGCATGGATTCGAGACAGGGAACGTCTCACTGCTGCACACATGCGCACCTACACCTGCTCTTCGTCGCCACCGTGGTCTCCCGCTTCTACCGCGTTAAAACACCGTCATACGCGCACAGCGTAGTATAATACTATGCATCGTAACTATATAGCGTCCCACCATACACGGCAGCTCGTGCGTGCAGCAGCACGCCCAAGCCAGAAAGCAAAGAGAAAGCTCATTTTGGGATGTGCATTCGCTGGCGCCACCCCCCGCCTCGCGCGGTGGCGGCCGGGCGATTGACGAAGCACGAGCTCGAAGCGCGCATCACGAGGCGAACGCCGGAATCCATCATCGTCGACGGGAGTCCCCGATTTCCGGGTCGCCTGCTGGCATATACTAGCGAACATCACTCGGGACTCAACGAGGGCCACCAATTATCTCCGCGCAGATCCTTTCACCCGCGTAACTTCGCGAATGCATATTAAGAGAGTGTTAGCACTGGGATGACGTACTATAGCGCGGACGTGCACCGCATCAGGCAGGTGCGTGCTGCGCATGCGCAGCAGGCACCCGGTATCCGCTATACTAAAGCTTTCAAGCATAAAAATACAAATACGCAATTCCTGCACACACCGCCTTCTGTAACAAAAGTGCAACGGCACACATCGCTCCGCCTTGCACTGCGTAGTACAGAGGGCGAAACACATGTCCAGAACGACCGAACTGCGTATTCAGCAGCTCCCAAAGGCGCTGCGACCAGGAAGGCAAAAAAAAAAAATGACGATGAAAGCCTATGAGTTTAACTGCACATGCTCACATCCGGACCATTTTTAACCAAATGTTATCGCTCGATATCGCGTGCTCAGCCCGACACACGCCCAGGGCTTGTTCTAGGCAAGCGTTTTGCCCTCTGTACATAGGCGCGAGCAAGCCGCAACAGGCGCCCGTCGGTCAGATGTTGCACACGCTTTGAACAGGTTCCTGCATTGCACTGCCCGCTGAAAGACACGCCCCCGGCCCTCTTCCTGAAAGGTGGTTAACTATAGAGGACGCCACACGACGCCCCTCATTCGTCTCCCCGCCTGTGAATACACGGGCACTGAGGGCTCACTTCGCGTTGAAGCGGCACCATCTGACTAGCTATGGCTCGGGTCCAGAGTTTCAAGGACAAAGTTCTTGGTAAGAGAACACAAATAAAACGCAGGGCGCCGCCCAAGCGCAGCCGGCCAAAGCTACACGCCCACCGGCCAGAGCGGCAGTGGTCCAGAGAGCCCGATGGCGCAATCGAACGCGCAGTCGACGCCTCTACACCGTCCTCCCTCACTCGAGCTGCCGGGGACCCGTCGACAGGGACGTGGGAGACAAGTATCCGGCAGTGAACTGGGGCAGGAGCACGGTACCCACGTAACTCCGAATTGAACATTAAACGGCGGACTCTGGTGCATTCAGTCTCGCTTAATACGAACTTCAGGTTTAATCGAACGGACGCCTTGTCACCGTCACCTTGAGGCGTACTGAAAAGGCAGCCCTCAATTCTAAATCCGCAAAATCCAGACCCAATTCTCGATGCCCGTCGAGTTTCAACTCTATCCACAGTCGACTGGACAGCCTCGCGAAAACCGGCCGAAGCTTTTAGGGCGGCGAACACGCGCAAGGGTTTCGTCGTCGCATACTCCCAGACACGTCTCCTACACAGCCATGTTGGCCACACTGCGAAACGAGAACCCACGTGGTTCCACACCGCGTATAAAACAAAGCGCGGTCCCATTCGCGGTCATCATAATCGGCGGCGGAAGCCACGAATCGCCCGACAAAGAAAGGCCTCTCTGCCACTCGTGTCGCGTTCACCCTCGCCACCACCCTCACGAACCGAGACCATCCGCATCGTGAACGCCTCCGCGGCCACCAAGACGCGGCGGCGCGTTCCGTCCAGGAAGGCGGGAGCCGATAAAACAAGCGGGTAGAGGCCGGGGACCGAGAAAAACAGCCACGACGAGTTCCGCACACAGATAAACAAACAAACACACACACAAACACCGGTGGCCGGTAACGGGTCGCCGATTTCACCGTAATAGGGCGACAAGAGGGGTGCGCCTGACCGCTACCACGGCGCATCGCGACCAGCGGCCGTGACGACGTCCATATGCCCGTCGACCGCCGCCGTGACAGCGCGCACGCCCCCCCCCCCCCCCCCCTCCCCCCCGCCATCGTCGTCACGGCCGCCGCCAGCTTTATTGCACCGCGCGCAAAGAGCCCCCGGAAATGGCGTCGAGCCCGCCTAAGGGGCTCGCCACCGTACGATTGTCCAGCACTCGACGGACAACGGTGCTTCCATGTGCAGGCAGATCCGACACGGAGGGCGACCGTCAGCTAGCGCACAATAACGAATTCCGTTGTTATACTTCTGCGTAAGAGCCGATGCGGATGTCACACACGTCCACGGTTGTACATGTTCAAAAACAAGAAAAACCGAGCTTTTAAGTCATGCTCACACACGTATAACTGTCTCTTCATATTACAGAGATTACCACGCTGGCACCGCTGCGCGTCACCCGGAGTGCGTGTACCGAGGCATCGATGAGAAATTGAGGTTGATGAATGCAAGCCTCGCAGTGTGCACCCTCCACGAAAGAGCATTCGCTACACTACTACTATACCACTCGTTCACTAGCACGCGGAAGACCACGACCTGCACGCAAGCTCAGCAGGTCAGCTTCTTCCATTCCTCGAGCCAATAGACAGGGCGCCGCAGAGACATGCATTCCTGAATCAATCGACCCATAATCAAATCAAAGCTGCGCATTCGTATCGTGACTACGCTAGATTAATTGTTGAAGAAAGCACTTTGACCGGATTAAGCTATAAGTCGTCAGCTCTCGTGAGACTGTAGCAACGTTAACAGAGAGTTTCAGCGCAACGAAGGCGCACTCACGCAGAGGTATGCCTAAATTCTGCGCGCGCAGCAGGAATCCGGTCATGCGGTGTACTGCTACTACGTCAGTACGCGTCCCCTGTGCTAAAACTCTCTAATAATGAATTTCAGTTTCCCCCCAAAACCGTAGCATCTCCGACTGCGAGATTATAGTTCAACAGGAAGTGCGAAATCTCAAGCTAAGCTTCCTCGGTCGCGGCGCAGCCACGTGCACAGTCGAGCGCTGTTTTTTTTTTCTTTCTTTTTCAGCGAGACGAGACGAGGCGCAGAAGCTTTCGGCGCCCGTGTTCGGAGAATCGCACGCAGGTCGCGAAGTGGCGCCCACACAGTGCTCCATCACAAGAGCCGCCCGCCGAAAGCTCAGCGGGAGTAGGCAGCAGACGTACTCATTACGACTACTATATCCGCACGAAATGCGCTCGCTACGCAAGTGTTGAAATAATGGCGGGGCTTCCAAGAGACAAAGAAAAACATCAGAGGAAGAACGAGAGACGCAGGCGGCCGAATTATACGACGGAGCGAAATTGGCTCCGCGAGCCGGATTGGCGCGGCAAAGACGTCCTGGGCTGTTCCCCCCCACTCCTCGCGCAGACGGAGGCAACAAGTGCAGCGCGTAGAATATGCCCGCACATACAGGCGAACGAAAGAACGAAGAAAGGAAGAAAATAGAATGGCAGCAACTACGCTTCCCGCCTAATCAGGCGCCATTATTGGGCGCAGCCAGGCCCGTCTCCTCTTTAGCGCGTGCTCGTGTGCGCTGCGCACAGGCCTTGCCGTGCGAGGCCCAAATTGCCAGGACAGCACACGAGAAGAAATTTTTCCAAAGGACCGCCACGCGGAGGAAGAAAAAAAAAAAAACTGGAGGGGGCGGCAGATAAAGAAGGAAAGAAGAGAGGCACAGAGCCGGCCTACAACGCACGAGCGAATAGTATACGCGCATTCAAGAAACGAGGAAACGCGCGTGTTCCGGGCAACGGAAACACGGAGCCGCATGATTCGAGGGGCGTCGCGAGGGAAACGGCGTCGAATCGCAGCACAGAAAACTCGCGACGACAAGAAGAGCGCGCCCTCGAGCGGTGGTCGGCGGAAACGACCGCCTTGGGGAAGACAATGGGGCAATGAAAGGGGAGAGGGCGGAAAGGCAACACCCGCGGCTACACAAGAGTAGGGGAGAAAGATGGAGGGACGGCGGCCGCGATAGCTTGGATAGGATGATCCTGGGATGTCTGTGTGTGGACAGGGACGGCGACAACCAGCCTCACCGCATCAGCGCTCTGAGGCTGCGCGAGCCCAATGCTCGCTCCTCCCGTTACTCCAGATCGTCAACCGTGCCGGCAGAGAGCCATTGCGACCGCCATCACATTCGCCGGCGACGAACACCGCAGTGTTCGATGCAACAATCACCGTAACGGAGAGGTATTCACCACCACCACCACCATTACCATCAACCTAACTGGGCCCACTGCAGGACAATGAACGGCTCTCCCATGTCCCTCATCCAACTGACACTGTCCAGTGGCAGATGCGGCCACCTTACCCTCGCGAAATTCCTAATCTCCGCCCACCTGCAGGCTTTCAGGAGGGAGATCAGCGATTACTTATCATCGGTCGATGTTCGCGAGCCCACAACGAATCGCGCACGCGACACCACAACTGACGGAGGGAGGAGAAACCACCGACTACGTTGGCTGTATACCTAACCACGGTGTCCGGTCAGAGCGGAACTGCAGACCAGACCCGAAGGCGGGAACAGAAATAGCCGAGTGAACACACAAGGGCAGCAGCGCAGGCGGTCTCGGAGAAAGAGACCGGGCCGATCAGAAACGACCCTCGTTCCCCTGGTCTCCCATGCAGACGGTTTGGCGCGCTCGTCTACGCGGACTATGATTAGAAACGCGTCGCGACGACTACACTGCGCCGAGGACTGAATGGGACACACACCGGACGGGCGACGCACAAAAGCGGGAACCATCTCTGCGCCAAACAGCAGTCAGTCCCGACTCGGGACAAAGGTCAAAGCAAACACATTAGGCGCGCTTCTTTGCCATTTTCATCGGGACGCCGCGGTCGGCCTGTATCGACAGATGAGCGTATTCTAACGACAAAAAACGCTACTTTCAACGAAAAACAAAAATGATTTTATCAGCTATATAGAATAGGTAAAAAAAGTGAAATACAGGTGTCGCCACCACCAACAGATTTCCCAGAGAGCGAATCCCAGAGGCTAGGTTACACCACCATTCACTTTAAGACGGTAATCACAGAGTCGTTTCGGCGTAGACGGAATGACAGAGGCAAGATTAGTACAAGAAGACACAAGCTTGGCTTAGGAAGCAAACACGAGTTTATGATACCGCGGGTGAAACCAAGAAGGAATCGGACGTGGGTAGGGAATATAATGCGCGGAGAGCAGACAGCCAATGGTCCCTTAGGGTAGACGTAAGGCAGACGGAAAGTCAGATGAGCGGTTGAGATTAGGAAGTCTGCGGGGACACTGTGGCCGCAGCTGGCACGGGAAACGGCCACATTCGAGATTAACGAGAGACGTCATAATCTCGCAGTAGACCCACACGTGCTGCTGTATGAAGACCCTGAATCAACACAGCGCGGCGCTCACGCGCGACGCCAAGCAGCTCGCAACTGCGCCGGCCATCCTCAAAATGCCCCTCCAGATTTGGCGGCTGCACAAGGGAAAACGATGAGAGATAAGAACACCCCACAATTTACCGAAAGCCGACAGTTCGGCGTACTGTCCCTCACGAATCACTGCCACAGTTTTCTTCGATCGGCGACAACATCCGCAACTTGAACGGCGGTTCTCCCTCGTTAACTTGAAAAGAAACACAAAAGGGGTCACAGCAACTCATTCGCCAAAAGCGGTCCCTTATCTCTCATAAACAACGAGGAACAGCGACAGCTGCCCTATCGCGTTCGATTCAACCCTACAGCCCAATTAACGAGAGGCTCGATTTACAGAACCCCCGCACGCTGGCCTTATATCCTTCTAGAAAAGAGAGAAATTAAGGGCAGCAGTTGGCGTCGGCGAATGCGAGACCCCAGCAGAGCGAGATAAACCGTACGACGGCCATAAACGGGGCGACTTAGCGACGCGTCCGCGCAAAAGCAAGCAGGAAGCCAGCTGAGACCGACCGATCGAGGAAGGAAGCACCGCGGTACACACGTTAGGAAAAATAAGGCGGCCTCCGCTTATCTCGATCCAAGACGGGGCAGCCGAGGACCAAAGAGAGAGAAAAAATACACCAAGAATAAGAGTAAAAGAGCACGACCCACCTCGCGTCCGTTCACGCATGCGCGGGCAAAGTTAGGGAAACGAAACGGACGCATAACGGCCCCGTTACGCTCTAACTAAACAGCAAGGGGGGGGGGGGGGGGGGGTTGCTGCACGCTCCATGGAGTTTACAACGGCCCTCCCCACACCGAAAGCCTTTACCTCTCTCGTTTGCCTTCCCTTCTATATACCTAACTGCTGCGCCGCGAAGACGACACGAGAGCGGCACGCGCCTATCAAAAAGCTCCCCCTGGTGGAACGAAAACGAACGAGATTGCTGCCGCGTCGGTTGGTCAGTGGCGCGACGCACGCATGCCCCGCAAGGCACGCGAGCGAGGCGAGGAAAAAAACCGGACAGGCAGTGTTGGTCGTTCCATCTTTTGCCTCGGGAGGGCAGCAGGGAGTGAAGGGCGCCTCCTCTCCTGCGAATATGAACAGGAGCCATAGTGGGATACAACTCAAGAACGGGGAGGCTCTTCCCCGTCACAGCACCCCCTTCTAGTCAATGGCGTCGGCCGATTCTCAAGACACTTCTAGCGTGACGATGCAGGAAGAAGCACCACAAGGGAGGGAGGGGTCTATCTCCAACCATAGGGAGAAAGGGATTATTCCCTTTCATCTACCACTCCCTGCTTCGTCGCTCTAGCAGGGTGGTGAGAATCGGCCGACGCCACTGGCTGGAAGGGGGTCCTTCGACGGGGAAAAGCCGATGCGTTCTTGAGTTGCACCCGACTACATGTAGACGTAGCCGTACACGTCACTCCCGTCTCCCTCGCGTTATTTTGATCCCCGGAAGGACGACGCGACGCCGAATGCTCGAATCCGGAATGACGCACGCACGCGAACACGATGCCTGCATACATGCACCGCGCTTGACGCGCACAGAGCGTGTGCAAGGTGCCGCGACAATCCCGCCGCTCTGGGTGCTTCAAATAACGGGTATTGGGGCCTCCGTTGAGCTGCATGGCATACATGCGACGGGAAACGACAGCGGGATATCGAAGCTGTCACGAGAAAGAACGCATTCGAGCCCGGCAGCGCAGAAAGAAGTCAAGCGATAGGAACAAATCGCGGGACCCGCCGAAGAATCGAAGGCTTGCTCGTTTTACGTTTTATTTTTTAAGATAAGAAGGATATTCATTCGGTGGTTGCGCGCAGAGGACCGAGCGAGGGTGGCCCATTTTTTGTTGGTTCTTCGTGCATTTGCCTTCAGTCGTAGGCGACGCGAGCCGTGAACAAGAACAAATTATGGAAAGCAGACATTTTTATATCAGTCAACTGAAATATTAAACAAGGTTGAGGAACTGTTAGATTTTAGCGCTACATTGGGTACTTTAAAAAAAGAGATTACCGCATTGCTACTAGCCGATGTTATTTCCTTTTCTTGATCAGTGTCATTCTGTTCACTTTCTGTTTGTTTCTATGTACGTATATCCGTTCACAAAATGAATATATAGAGTGCAGTTGTGCTATGTGGCTGTGTAATGTGTATTACATACAAGTGTGTACTTATGTAAATTCTGTACTTATGCCTTTTATATGTATTTCCTTCTGTTATCAATGCTGTCGAAACTGTTTACTGTAGGGGGCTGGGACGTTTCGTCAGGTCATTGGTACCTTTAGTCCCGGACTCCACTGGCTATGACGAGAAATAACGTTCATTTTACACAATTGATTTTAGCCCGTAATAGGCCGAGAAGCGATGAATAAAGTTCATTCATTCATTCATTCAAACCACCGTATACGAGAAACGCGCTTCGCGCCTTGCTTCCATGTCACCGTCGTTGCAGGAAAACTTACACGACAGAGCGCGCTGTAGTGCATAGCTGGGGGGCTGGGGCCACAGCAAAACAAGCCACACTAGGGAACCTGCAGGGCCGCCTCGCTGTGGTGACATCAGCGCACAGCGTTTTGCCTCAGATATGACCGATGAACTTGTGGGGTGGCCAACTGAGATCCGATAATCACCGGGGTTTAAAAACAGCGAGGGCGTAGTCAATTCCGAAGACGCGTGGCAAAGGACAATAGGAGATCGGAGGAGCGGAGAGCCACAGAGCTAGTAGTTCAGGCACAGTGAATGAATGAATGAATGAATGAATGAATGAATGAATGAATGAATGAAAAACGTTTACAGGGAGAAACCGGCATAAATGATTCGAAGATGGCGCGTACGAAGTTGAAGCCTGTTAACCAAGTAATAACTGCCACCGCCACGATAAGAACGGTATACCTGCCGATGATCTGACTCCTCCCACGTGTGTCGCCAAAAGCGAGCTTACGTCACTGTACGCAAGATCCGGCGCACCTTGCTTACGTGTGGCAGGTGGTGGCGCTTGTTTCTCCTTTCCCTCGACTTCTGTCGGCATTCGCTATTGCCGATAGGCTGCAGGTTCGCACAAATGTACAGGCATGCTCCATCGCACGCCGCCGATACTCCGACAGGACGCTGCAACCGCGAAAGGAAGCCTCATTTACACGACGCGCATATATGTCGGGCCCGTAGCCCCTGCACAGTGCTGGATCCCACGTATAGCGCTGGAGTCCGCGCGACACGACAGACTACGTGCGCCGACCGAACGAAGAGGAGATTCCGAGATTTGGGATGCGGCACGCGTTCACAAGCAGCGGCGAAGAAATGGGGCACGTGATGCGGCGGGCAGAGCGGCTTGGACCGCGCGCAGCGGTGGCCGGTGTTGGAAGGGGTGCTGCACCGCTGGCGCCACGGCAGCGGCTGCAGCCAAGAATTATGCACGCTTCAAAAAGGCGACTCTGTGCCAGTGATCAGAAGGGGAGGGAAAAAAAGGAAACAACACAAACGACGGCACGCACTGTGCCAGCCCATCACCGCCAGGGTGCACGGGAATTCAGGCGTGCGCGGAGGCCAGAAAAAAAAAGCAGCGCATACCGCTGGAGACACCCCGTATATGCGTCCCACTGCAGTGCACTGGCAGCAGCGGACCGACACCTACCCTCTACACAGCACTCAGCGGGATCGTTCAGAAATTAAAAAAAAGAAAACAGGAATAAAACAACGCGAACTGTGCCATAAAGCGAAGCACGCCCGTGATCACACTCCGGCGTCGTACACACACCAGCCCCACGCCTCCCCCTGTGCTGCGTGCGATGGTGGCGTAATAGGACTTTCATTGCCCCCTTTTCTCTTTTTCTAGCTGTACCTCCTCCGACAGCGCACGAAGCTGGCCTTCCGGGTTTTGAAGGTCGCGATCTCTTCTCCTCCGCTCAGCAAAGCGATCGATCGATCGCGCCGCGCACCGACGACGGAGGAGGGTGGGAACCGACCTTGTCCAGACAACACGCGAGGCGCAGTATACGCCCTCCTCCGCCGTCGCGCCCTTGGCCGGGGTCCTCCCCCTCTGCGAGATATGGATCCAAGCAAAACAGCCACGGGGCAGCTATAATGGGCTGCTGCTGCTGCTGCAGGGGCACCGAGCGGTGGCGTGTCACCGGCGTCAGCCGATTTATACGCCCGGGGGGCAGGACGCCAAAAGAGGGGGCTAACAGTACGGCAATTACGGTGCCCCCAACCACTCCCCCCTTCGCCAGTACGAACGACTGCACAACCGCTACGCCAGCGTGCGTAGGACGGGCCACCGAGACGATTGTGCGCAGCACCGTCCAGCGCTCATGTACTACAGTGAGCAACGGCAGTGTCTGCGGTAAACAGAGATTTCACCGGAAATGGCTGCAACAACCTGGAAGCCTATTACGATACTACACTACCCGCACTCCACAACACAAACGGGTGTCTATAGTTAGAGAGTTTTAGCATAGCGCCCCCGCATATTCCGCTGCTAGCAGCCGCCAAATCCGCACGCAGACCAGGTGAGCGCCAGGAGACCGCACGTACTTGCCTTCTCGAGGCCTTCCTGCCCGTGCGCAGCACTGCGGCGGCTGCTGGTATCGGTAGGTACGCTAACGCTAAAACTCCCCAACGACAGACGCCGAGCTTCCTCCGACGGTCCCGCCAAGAAGGAGACCCAGCAAGAAGGAAGCAGCACCGTGGCAAGAAGAGCCAGGGAAGAACCTCGACCGCGGCCCACCGTCCTTGGAGCCGAAATTAGGTGCAGCGCTGCGAGGCCGCCTCGCGCGCAGTTCCCGTTTACCGTCGCGCGCTGGGCGCTGAATGGCGAACGGTGCGCCCTTTCGCGAGGGGCCCCACTGTGCCTCCTGCTCGAGGGTTGGGTGGCCCGAATTTGAATGCGTTAAGAACGCTTAAGCGAACGAACATCTGGCGGCAGCCGTTAGTCGGTGACCAGCCTCTGAGAAAGCAGGAAAAAAAAAACGTCAGTTTTTAACGTCGTTAAACACTTGTCGTTCGAATTCGCTTGACTCTTGCCTAGCCATTGCCTTACACTGTCTTCCGAAATAATTCTTTTTAAACTTTCGCACCATAACCTGACCTTCGCCACAACCGTATCCCAAATAATTTCACACAAGGTCAAGGGTCAAAGGTCGAGGCTTAACAGGCCCATCGGTCTTTCAGGACTGCTAGTGGTGAAACAGCGCTCCCCCATCGCACAAAAAATCTTACTATACCAGTGGCTTCCAGCGGCGATTCCAACCCGCGGCGGTGTTGGAACTGGTGAGCTCCACTGGCCGCTGCTTTAGACCCCTCTGCCATCGGAACATGCAGCCTTTCACCCCGACCAATTTTCCGCAGCCCTCAGAGTGTAAGGCATTCCTCTTTCACCAAGGTGCCATTTGTTAGGTTGGGGCAACCTAAAAAGAATGAAAAAATAATAAGCCCCTGCCTGCACCACTAACGTACAAAAGGCTTAATCCAATCTGAAAATAAACGAAAAGGCCCGAAGGCACTGATATAATTTTACCACCCGTAGGTGGGGAAAATGAAAAAAAAAAATGAGGGGGGACGACGTAGAAAGCTACATAGCGATCAACAGCCGGGGAAGCGGGCCCGGGGAGACTCCCCTGATCTCTCCCGGGATGTAGCGGAAGGGGCAAAATGAGCGGGTTATGGGAATTGGGATGGCAATGGGGATAGCGAGTTTTTTTTCTCTGATCCTTCATAAATCTCGACTACATTACTGGCCTGCCACGGGATGCCCGATCACCCACAAACGCAACGGTCTCCGACCGCCGGGGACAGGAAAACCTCACCCGGGGTGAGCTACCTCGGGTCCCTCCACGACTTTCAGGGTTTGTTTCTGACCTGCCAGCTACTTGCCGTCGCGTCGCGGTTTTTCAGACACCGGAAGTATGTGTGGTGCCATCCGGCCAGTAGAGGCTTGGGTCGTAAGCCTATCGGCCCTCCGGCGCTCGGTGCCACGGCCTAACACCTCCGGGGTACCCACCTCTGCTTGTGAGGGGGCAGAAAAAGAAGTGCAGCGAGACAGAGGTGAGCGCAGGAAAAACAAACTATGCCCACCACAGCTGAGGTGCAGCACATGGTGCCCGACGAATTAGGTGGCAATCGAGCCTGGTCAACGCCTTATCGCGGACGCAATCAGCAAACACCGGCAGCAGGGAGGGCCAATTTTTCCCCACCACATATCGTTTCAGGGCGGGGGGGGGGGGGGGGGGGGGGGGCTTTCGCGATGGCCCACTTCGGGACCTGCGCCACACCACGGGGCACGAATGAGGGGCCACCACACTTCCTCCTCAACGGCACGGACCGACAGAAGGAGCCAGACAGTCACGAGATGCCACGCCCAGGTCACGGCATACGCAGCGCGGCAGAGGTCTATAGAGCGTCCGCGTCTCAGAGGGGGCGGCTGCCGCGGCAGAAAAGGAAATAAAAAAAATGATGGCGAAAGGTTGTGGTTTGAATAAAAGCCGCTACGTGGGATACAACTCAAATAAGTAGCGGCTTTTCCTCGTCAAAAAGACCCGCTTCCGGCCAATGGCGTCGGCCGAATCTCATGGACCTACCAGCGTTACAATACAGGGAGCTGCAGCTGAAAGGGGACCGTCCCCTCCTTTGTCCGGGATAATCCCCTCCTAGCACTGTAACGCTAGTAGGTTCATGAAAATCGGCCGAGGCTATTGGGTGGAAGCGGGTCTTTTTTACGAGGAAAAGCCGCTACTTACTTGAGTTGTATCCGACTATATAGTCACTGTACACGCACTGAAAATGCGCAGTCATAAAGCCTCCGACACTATAGCCCGGACCCGTACAACACGGATCTGCCCCACCACCAGCCTCGATCAAGTCGGCCGACGAGCACACCCCTTTCGCGACACACCCGGCTGCGGACGACACTCGCTAACGCGCGCCTGTGCTTCCACCGTGAATAAGCAAAGGCATCCCGCAGTGCGCGCTGGTGCGCGGGGCTGTGACGAAGCCGCACTGGAGACGGAAAACGCACCGTTCGCGACGAAGCTCGAAGACCCCAAAGCAACGCACACATGGGCTGGTGCGCTTTCGACCGGTGCGTCTTGTGCCTGCGCGTGCGCATCGACGAAGCACGCGATTTGCTCGAGATACGCTTTCGTTGCGGCAACGCCACGGTGAGTCTGTATCCACTGTACCTCGCCCTCTTGGCACAACTCGCAGCAAACGAGCAGGTCTACCTCCCACAAACCCGCCAACGGTCGCAATCTGAAACGTCCGTCCGCCTCGTGACGTCAGGCTGGAAATACTACGGCAGCGGCTTCGCAGCATCACCACGTTAGCGAGCGGTGGCGCAGAGACAATGCAGGGTACGGGCACGTGCAGGCCCGACAGCTGAAGGCGCGAAAATCCGCTCAGCCGCATAGAGCGGGCGAGGCCTCCTCCCACGGCGCACCGAAAGCGGAAAGGAAAAACGCGCCGCCGGACCACGCGCACAACCACCCCGCACGGCCGGATAGGGCGCTCGACGAAGGGGGAAGCCGCCGCCAGAGACGAGGACCAAGAAAGACGGCAGCAGCGAGAAGAGTGGGAAAAAGAAAATCAAAGGTAGTAATACAAAAAAGAAAGGGCGGCCGATAAAAAGTCGATTGCGCGCGCGGTGGCCCAGTTTCGGTTTCGTTTAGACGCCGCCGCTCTCTCTCTCTCCCTTCGCTGCTCTGTCGTGGAAGCCCCCCCTCCAGCCTCGACGGGCGGCCGGAACCGGTCACGTAACCAGCGAAGGACGAGCGCGGTACGTGCAGCCGCGCCTGGAAACAGCCGCCCGGCCACCTCTGGCGACCCGTTCCACTTAGCGCGGGGGGTCCCACTGCAGTCAGTGTCAGGGCGGAAGCTGCATGCGCCGGCGTGTGCCAGCAGCATTCGGTATGCGATGTCGTTTATGGGGCTGCACAGTGTGTCCCGCGCACGTCGGAACGACCTCACACGGAACAACACAACAGCCTCTCCCTCGACCGAAAGTAAAACTGTTCAGTGTAACTATACTAACTGCGCTAGCTTGCATACACTCTCGCTGAAGCTGACAGCGCGACGCAACGAACCCACTCACACACGCACACACACTCAGCGCGAAACTTAGAAACTAAAGTGTAATGCAGCAAACAGACACACGGAATGTGTATACATTTATAAAGAAAGGTCACACAAAGATTGCACTGACAAAAGCAAGAAAAAAAAAAGAAAAGTACGAGCCCATGTCTGTAAACGACTCCTGCGTCATTTCTGCTCTTAACTTTATGCGCTGGTTTCCCATCACGCGCCTTGCTTCCTGCCAGGCGCGTAGCCAGGAGCTGCTTTCGGCAGCGGCGCAAGGTAATTTCAAGCACTAAAAATGGGCGGGGGCAGGGGGTTCCGGAGAGGCATTCCCAACAGGAGCACTGCCAAGGAAACCGAGAAGAGGGGAGGGGGAACCTCGGGTCAGTCCTCGTGCCTCCCCTCGGACACGTGGCTGCTTCCTGCGTTCAGCTTCTTCCGAGGGACCTACGCCGTATATATTGCCTCGTCGTCCAGACGCGCCAGAAACGCCTAAACGCGCAGGTTCTAATGCACTGCGACGATTTTTACTGCACGAATCTATTCTAGGCCTTGCAACTGCGGATATTTCTCGCCAACCCCATCTTGTCTCTCCCGGGTATCCCGGGTGCAGCTGGCTGCCCCAGAAACAAGTGAGCGCACAAACTGAATAAGTAACTGCGCAGCTACACGTCAGACTGTCCGTGTTCTCCGAGTGAGCTTGGGAGAAGAAGAGCGAAATGAAGACCTAGACGATGACAAAGAAGAAGAAAACGTCGATGGAAGACACGCTGGCATCCATCACTAAACCACTGCCATGCCAGAGGAAGTGAACAACACCACCACCACAGGCCGGTATGGTTCGGAGCTAGCAATCAATGAACCGTAATCGATGGCAAACGCACCACTGCAGAAGCTGCACCCGCCGCTTCGTACAGACGAACCTGCATTTTTTTTCCTATCGCAGTTTGAATCCCCCCACCGACAGCTTCACACGTAATCTCCAACTGCATTCATTTGTGACCTTCGAGTATACTACTCCGCACAAGAGAAGCCGTCGATGAAGCGAGTGCTAAATCCATACAATGTCGCGCGCCTAGCATATGGGTTGAATCTCCAACAGCGTTCAGACTGACCGTGCGTGATACGTACCATGGCAGCAAACCCGCACTGCCTTAAATGTCGCACTCTAGTACCCGCGAAACCGCGGGAATTCGTGGCTACCATTCCTGGCACAAAGGGACAACGAATTTCGCACATCCCCCCTTCCGTGCGATTAACCTCTTTCGGTTCCAATAACGCATGGCGCGTGCCGTTTATTCCCACCACTGCATAATTCCGGTTCCTCTGCTCAAAGCCACTTTAGTGACGGTATTCACTATCGTTTATTAC